>NW_028276851.1:0-47702 GCF_052056855.1 Sturnus vulgaris
CACACAGAACCCCCCAACCAATAATCCCCAAAGAGACAAAAAAAGCCCCCAAAAAAGCCCACCAAAAAACCCACCCAAAACTGAAAAAAAACCCCAAACCCAACACAAAAAATCAGGGTGAAGGTTTTTAGTAACTTTAAAAATAACAAAACAAAATAAAACAAAAAAAACCCCAGAAAGTCACATTTCTAAAGGTGCTGTCCCAGCCTCTTCTCTCAGCAGGGAGGACATCCTGAAGTGGAGCCAGTTGGAAGAAAGCGGGACAGGGCAGCACCTGGGCCATTGTCTCAGGACGGCCCTGTGGCTGCCCCATTGCCAAAACCTGGACACATAAATCAAACACAGGTATGCACATGTGCTTAGACACAGCAAAAATTATATTTGTCTGAAAAGAATACTGGTCCATTTCTATCACTGGAAAGAGCATAATGCCTCGTCTCAGCTTTCTTTTCAGTCATTACAAATGTTTCGAAAATAAAGGAGTGCAGAAAATGGAAATATCCAAGATCAACATGAGGACCAGTAACAAAGATTCCATTTTTGAAACTGCATTGGGAATCCTCTGCAGAAATTGACTCAGAGCTCTAAGATTTACAAAAAAGACCAAGAGGACTGGAGTCAATACAACACAGTGTCTGGAGACTTCAGCTGGTTACCTTGATTTCTCAAATATGATGGAGAAAGCACCTTAGCAACTACAGCTGCCAGTTCTCTCAGGGCCCTGACATGCCTCTGGGTGGGTCCCATGGTCTTGCATGCTCAGGTTCCTCAAGTGGTCTGAAAGCTGACCTGCTACTATGGGTTAGAATCAAGTCCACCAGTCCAATAACCTGAGAGATGTGGAAATAGTGACTGGCAGTAAAAATTGAGACCAACACTTGTTGAGTACCTCAGCCTTCTCCTTGTCTGTTGTCACTAGTCCTGTCTGGCTTATGGGGGTGGGGGGGGGGGAATAGGGGAGGTGTGATAGGTTTCTTTTCATCTTCCTTTTCCCACTGAAATACCCGTAGGTGCCTTTATTATTCTTAGTTTTGGCATGCTTTTCCAAATTCAGCTTCAACTGAGCCTTAGCTATACTGATCCCATCCTCACACACTCATGTGTTACCACTGTATTTTTCCCATGATTTGTCTCGCTGTGTATTGTCTGCATATTACCTACTTGCATCACATCTATTAATTTTCAATAACCTTCTGGCTTTAACTTGTTTTCAAAAAAAACCCTTTTTGAACCTTTCCACCTCAGAAATTCACCTGGGAAACCCCAAATCCCCAAAATTCACCCCGAAGTCCCCCCTGGGACGCTCAGCACTCACCTGGCAACTCCCAAAAGCCCACAAATTCACCCCAAAATTCACGGGGGACCCCCAAATCCCAGGGCTTCACCCCAAAATCCCACCTGCAACCCCCAAAACCCCTCAAATCACCCCCAAGACCCAGTCCCCCCAACACCTCCCAAATTCACTCCAAAATGTCTCCAATCCCCCTCAAAACCCTCCCAGATACCCCCAAATCCACCAAATTCACTCCCAGACCCATCTGGGACTCCCAAAAATCACCAAAATTCCCCGGAAAATCCACCTGCATCCCCCCAAATTCATCCCAAAATTCTCCCACGACTTCCAAATGCTCACCTGGATACCCCAAAATCGACAGAATTCACCCCAAAATACGTCTGGCATTCCCAAAACTCACCTGAGAACCCTAAAATTCACACGTATACCCTAAAATTCACCAAATTCACCCCAAAATTCCCCTGAGATCCCTAGAATTCCACAAATTCCCCCTAAAATTCAACTGGGACTCCCCACATTCCACAAATTCACCCCAAACCTCGCTACCCGGGATCCCCCAAAATTCCACAAATTCTCCCCCAAAATCAACCTGGGACCCCTCAAAACTCACCTGGATCTCCCCAAATCCCCGCCCCGCCCCGCCCCCCCCAATTCACCTGGGCACTCCCAAATCCCCAGAATTCAACCCAAAATTCACCTGGGACCCCAAAAACCTCCAAATTCGCTCCAAAATGATTGGCAACTTTACACACTCCATTTTCCCACAAAAGGATCTAGAGCCCTGTGCGCTTCGTATACAAACTAAATGCAAAAAAACTTTCTATTCATTCTCAGCAAAAAGACTTCCTATTCCTCCTTCTTTTGGACAAAACTGCCTTCACTTTCAAACTTATTCTCTTGCTCACTTACCTGCATAATGCTTAGTCCCTGTTCTGCATGCTCATTTTCTTCACTTTTACAAGGAATCCTCTCCTCATCTTCTTCTTCCTCTGCTTCTTCCATTTCCTGTGCCAAGATCACCCGTTTCTCTGTTAGATTTCTTTCTCCAGCTGATTTTTTGACAACTGTCCCTATCTTCTGGCACCGCTCGCTCGAGAGAGGCGATTGTCCCGCTCTGCTCTGGGCTGGGACTGCGCTCTCTTCAAGCCCTGGGGGCAATTTTGGATGCCACAGCGTCAGAAAGACCTCAGGCTATTGGAGAAATGTCCAAAGGAGGGACACAGGGATAGCGAAGAGGCTGGAGGGAAAGCCATACAAAGAGTGGCTCAGGGCATTTGGTTCAGCTGCAGAGAGGACACTGAGCTCACACCTCACTTGGGACCTCTCAGCTCCTCCCAAGGGCAGCACAGGGACAGCTTTGCTCTCTGCTCTCTGCGACCAGGGACAGGAGCCAAGGGAATGCCAGGAGCTGTGTCAGGGGACGATTAGGCTGGCTATCAGGGAAAGGTTTTTTTCCTCAGAGGCTGGTCGGGCACTGAATAGGTTCTCCAGGCAATGGGCACAGCCCCAAGGCTGCCAGAGATCCAGGAGCGTTTGGCCAATGCTCTCAGGGATGCAGAGGGTGGGACTGTTGGAGTGTCTGTGCAGGGCCAGGAGTTGGACTTTGACGATCCCTAGGGGTCCCTTCCGACTCAGGAAACTCTTACCATTTTCCCCTCTTTCCTCTCCTTGCACAATGCTCTCAGCTTACTGTTCCACCGCATGCTCCACTTCTGAAACCTCCGCTACTTCTTTCCAGTTCAAGCACAGTTCTACTGGTTACAATCCAAAGATAGACAGATTGAAAAACAACCAAAAAGAAACACCTGTTTGGAATGTCGTGGTCTTATCTGCATCTCCAGCTATGAAGTTGATTGTGCCTTGCAAGTTCTAAAACTTGCAAAACAACAACAACAAAAAACACCCACCACACCGTTTTAACATAGGGATTTGCCTTCTTCTAAGAAATCCATATCCCTTCTCAAAATGGATCTATTTCAGGAAGAGATCATCTTGAATAGATCACTTACTACCTAAAGAACCTGGAACACTCAAATCCGTAATGATAAGCCTGTTACCTTGTCGTTTTCTGTTCCAAAGGCAAATGCATTTGCTCAAGTGCCGTTTGTAACAAGGACAGAGCTCAAAGTGTGGCTCTGAGAAATGTTTTGGTTTCCCTCTCCTATCTCCATCAAAAGCACTTTCTTCAATGGCTGAAACAATACTTGATACAGTCTGAATTTTAAAGGTCATGAAAATTTTCTCCAAAGTGAAAAATTAATATAGCAGTCAGGTTTGAAACCAACGGGAATTTTTGTTTTACCTGTTTGAAGATTCCCTTCACACTAAAATGCTGGCTGATGGATACCTAGAAGAAATCAATTCCCACAAAATGCTTCTGGGTAAGCCATTACGTCATCCATTACAATTTGCTTCAGTGTCCCGTTCCTGTCCAATTGAAGGTCCCTGTTTAAGAGACTCAAGTGCGGAGAGAAATAAAATTAAATATGACTACAGTGCCTTTAAATCGAAATCGAACTTCCTGATCAATCTCATAAAACCTTTAGGCTAAATGTTGCCATTGATCTGTTTCTACTGAACACAATCACGTCCTGGCTTGTTAGAGATTAGTTCATTACAAAGAAAGAAACGCAGAGAAGTTAAAATATTTCCAAAGAAGCATTTGACATCCTTCCTTTTGGATGGGGAACCACACCAACACTGCTTACATAAGAGGTCAAATGACTGTCTTCCATGTTAGTTCTGCACTGTGCTCAGCGGAGCCTTTCTGGTTTATTTGCCTTTGACTTGGACATAAAGCTGAGTCTTGATTCAAGAAAAATCAATATTCACACTTGTTTTCATTTACACGGACATTGGCTTGGTCTCCTAAACAAAGAGAATGATGGGGAATTTTTGTACGAGTTCAGATAGGTAACATTCTCTTTCCGCAACCTGGCATTGTATTTTCACTTGGTCTGTTACCTCTGGCTTTGTTTTAACGGCTCAAATTATTAGGAAGAGTATCAAACCTCCAGCTCTAACCACAGTCCCACTGCGAGGTGTGTGAAGGTATGTGCATCTGCCCCTCAGGTCCACACTGCTCTTCTAATGTGCCTCTGATCGAGCAGGTAGGAAAGACCTCCTGGGTGTGTGAACAGTGCTGCTTCCTCTACGGCTTCAGAGCTGCTGCTAAGATCTTCAGGAAGGAGAGCGGTATTGTACCCATTTTTAGATGGTTTTTAAAGTTGCCGGTGCTTGGCTGTCTTAAACGTCTGAGTTCCTAGAACTTTGAATGAGATCAAATCTATGAGTGAAGAGATGATGGTGCAGACCAACTTCTGATTCCGGTGATCCAAGAATCTGCACTACTACTTTTACCTTCTGAATAAGGCATGGATGTGACGGTATGCACAGTAATACTGATGTGCTATGGTTTTTGAATGATAGCAGTCTTCCTTTGTCCCATTCCTAAACCGTGGGCATTATTTGCCTTAACCTTGTTCAGTAGGGACATTATTCTATATTCTTACATGAAGTGAAAAGCACTCTTTTTCCATACCTTCACACAACAGCATTAAAACAAGGCCTAAGTAGTACAACCAATGTTCAAAGATGCTCTACCTTTTAAGTTTACAAAACATACCAAATTCATACCTTGTTCTAAGTTGATCTCAAGAAGAAAGGGTGTTCTCCAAATACTCCTTCAGCTCTTCCTCACAGCTCACCGTTTGCCTTTTTTCTAAGATTGTATCCAGATCACTTTCATCATCTAAGGCCACATAAAAAAGCTAGTAAAAATGGTTTCGTAGATACTAAAATCTCCCCAGCTCTTTAGGATTCAAGGAAGTTAATTATGCACATATCTTCTACACCCAGAAGAGAAAGCTACCTCAGCAAAACTCATCGCCTATGAAAATCTTCCTAGATAATGAACACCTCTGACACTGCCACCCCAAGTTGGTGTTCTGAAACAATGAGAACCTCACATCCAATCAGACTCTAGACCTGCACAAGATCTCGTCATAGCAACTTGCAGCCACTTTCTACAGAAAGCAGCAGTGATCTCTATCGCTGTTGCCATACCAACAATAAGACAGGACTGTCCATTCAGCGTGAATCAAGCAGTTAGCAAAAATGCACCTGACAGAATGAAACTGAAGAGGAGAAATTCCCATCTAAAAGTCAAAGATTACATTTTTAATTTTATAGCAGGTATTTTGAATTTCAGAGGGCTCTTTGCATTAAGAAGTCCTGTCTTTATAGCACACCCTTGTTTTTATGTTTCTACCTGGATTATGGCCATTTAGCCGTCTCCTTCAAATCACTCCAAAGAAAAACATTCAAGTGAACAAGTTCTTTCTAAACTGCTGGAAGGTGAAATGAATGAGTAAGAGGATATGTAACATGATAAAAGGCTGCCTGGAATTTTACGACTGGTATCCAACATGGCGTCTTCTATCTGGAGAGTAAAAAAAAATCAGTCTCCAAGTAAACTGGTAAGAATGCGGATTCTCAAAACTTCTGTTTATTCTGGCACCATAAAGCACCAAATCACATTCTATAATTTATCCCTTTAGAAACAACTGCCCGACTTTTTTTATGTATAGAAAAGATTGGAAGACATTTGGGAGATCATTTCCAGCTCTTCCTGAAGTCTGATCTTAAGCAGACTGGGCCATACGTCATTCATCGCTATCCTATGTATTTCAGATAGAAATGATCATAAAAATACAATCTATTTCTATTACAAATAATAAACACAAGAATTATGAACACTTCCACATGAAACTCTTCCACACCAAACTGTTTCTCTGGAGTGTTTTGTCACACTATGGACCTCTTTCTAAGGTGACATCAATAGCCTACCACGCAGAAGGCATTGCAGGTGGGAGCACAGGAAGAACAGACTAATCCCAAGGAGTGATGAAGATATATGTCATCAAATAAAAGAAACGTACATCCACGTGCTCCACTTCTTCTTCAAACCTACATTTTCGTTTCTCAGTCATCTGAAGCATGTTGGAGTGCACAACTTCAGCATCTTCTGCTGTGCAAATGTTCACATCCAACAGGGTCATCTGAAGGAAAAGAAGAACAAATTATTGACATGCACAGAAGAAATACTGTGTGGCTTTCAGAGAGCCTGGCTAAACGTAGTGTTTCTTTTGTGATGGACAGAGATAGATTCAGCCTCCCACATGCCATATTAGATTACTAAACAATACCATCTGGTTGGACACAAAGGGAGAAATTGAGGCAGAGGTGGAATTTCTTTCCCAAGATAAGACAGATTTAGCACAAGGGCTGAGGCTCCTTGCATCTTCCACATTCATGTAGGACAGCACTCCCTTCATTACTGGCATTTGTTACGGCTTTTCCACATTTCAAGCACAAATACCGACTACTACTGTGAAACCAAACGGATGGCTTACTTTTTGAACAGAGTAAGGAGGAGGTTAAAAAGGAATTCCACTTGTTATCTCACTGTCTGGTGCATCCTCAGACGCACTTTACTCTTAATGACACATTGGACCACGGCTATCACAGCCAAAAGCTGTGGCACTCAACTTGCACATCTGCCCTTTCTCCTGACATTTGCCCTCGACCAGCTCATACTGGATGCTCATTTTCTCCACGCACTCCACATTAGGGCTGTCTGAATGATACGGAACAGACCACAGTCAAAATTCCCATCTTTCACAGTGCAGTGTGACATGGAAACATGACAGAGGCCATGTGCTGAATCTCAGCACACGGAACAGATGCCAGCAGTGCCTACAGACACCAGACATTACCAGCCAAAGAAATCAAGACATTTTCATACACAGCTGTTTATCATTACGCTTCAAAGTAGCAAGGTACTTAACAATCGCTACCAACTTCTTTGCTACCATACAGGCTACAAACATCCCAACTGGATGTGCTCTGGAGCAAGAGAAGGCAGACACAGAGCGGGAAGGCATGCTGCAAGGACACAGAGAAAGGAAGTATCTCCAATACTTCCCCTCTTCTTCTCATACTTCCCCTCTTCTTCTCCAGGAGTTAAAAAGGAGTATTTTTGTATGACTGAGAAGGGATCCACGTCAAAATTAACATTTGATTTCCCCCAGATTCATTCTAACCGAGCCAGTTCCTGCTAGATCTCCCCATGCACAGGTGTTTGTACTGGCCAAAGGAAAGCCATGCCACAGGCAGCTTCTTTGGCTCTTACTGCCACCTCCAAGCAACTGAGAAGGTATGTGGCAACACACGGAACAAAGAATAGAGCAAACATGCACTCTCAAAGCAACCGTCTGCCTCATCGTTGCCCAGGAGAAAAGAAAATATTGCTTGAATTCCAGACTGTTCTTAGGATTTCCCGACCTACCTAGACTTTTGTTTCAATTCTCCAGAGTTCTGCACCATTCGTTTCCATCAGATTTGGCACGTGTTGGAGGCAACAGGGTGCTATCAAAGCAGGAAACAAGAGTCAGGTATCCTAAAATACAAACCAGTCAGTACTTCAAATATAAAATTATGAATCCGAATATCCATACTACTGGGCGTTCTTTTATTTACAGCCATCTTGGCAATGAAAATAAACCTGAGATTGTTGTTGTTCAAGGCCAACTGTTTACTGCCCGATAAGGAACTAACTGTCATCTACCTGGTTCCTACATCCACCGTAAAAAACCTCCCTGTAAAGATCGTAATGCATTGCACCCACACCAATGTGTCTTGTGTTCAGGATGGATATTCAAACGTAGCAACGTTAGATTTCTATCCAGACTCCTCTCTTCATTTATTCCGCAAATAAAATCCCACGCCATGGAGAAAAAAATGCCTTGACAAAAACACCAAGTTCTAGCTCTCCACCCCTCTTTGCCCATTTCTGCTATGTTTCGAGATTTACTTCTGCATTCCTCCATTTTTAGAGCCTGATCGCCACCTATTAAGTGTAGCTGGGGCACTGAAAATCAAGAATGCATTTTTTCCATTCAAAAGAGCTGTACAGAAATAGATGTAGACCCTGCCTTACTGCTGCATTTAGCAATCACACATTGACAGGAAGCAAAGTGCATTTTGTAGCCAAGTCCTTCATTAACTCCAGCAACAATTGTTTTCCTTTATGCTATACCCTCTTTTGCCATACCCGATATATTGCAAAACCTTCAGTCTCTCTTCACTGAGTACCATCTGCTCCTTTATCAACTTTTCCATTTCCATATTCACAGTTGGGGGATTCTGTATTTCTTCACTTGCCATAAATTCTCTGCAGGATGGAAAGTAGATATGTAGAATGGAATCACATGATATATGTGATATCATACGTGGTATCACGTAGAAAGAAAAAATGATCAAGTATTACTTTAACAGAAACCAAAAGTGAACACTAGCCTCTTGGTGTTGCTCATTGTCCAAAAGAAGACTGCCAAATTTCTGACCTGAAACTCTGAACTCCACACTTCTTTTGCATGAGCTTCCAGTCCCTTGCCATTTCAGTTGATGCCATTTTTCTTTCTCAAGCTCTGATTTCATTCGATTCAAGAGTAGCTTGGCAGTTGCCCTCTCATTATCCAGCAGTGCTCCGTTTATATTCTGTGTATTAAAAAACAAAACCAGAAGTAGAAGCAGCATACAACATGCAAAAACAAACCAAAAATTGTCTCTTCTACAGAAAATGAGGGGAGAAAAGAACACAAATGATAACCAATACCCCGTCAAGTAGAAATTTCTTCTATATTTCAGTGATTGATAGGCAGAAAAAATGAATTTCATCTGGGGAAAGAAAGACATTCTAGGAATATTCAGACTGCTATCTTGCCCCAGGTAAAACATTTACCATGGCCTTAGCGTTAATGAGCTTGTGAACATCAGCTGCCAAGAGGAAGGACATTTCCTCCAGTTTCACACAATACTTGGTCAGTACATCTGCTATCTGTGCAATCAAAGAATACAGAAAAGCAACAACAATGAAAAGTAGAACTCAAATATCAATTTCCCAAGTTAAAATCTACATGAACAAGACAATTTTTCCATTCAAGTGAATTCGATTTAATTAATTCATTAACTACATAAGTAGCATTCTCACGTTCAAGAGTAGAATTCAAAGAATCGACGTTGCTTCTTCTGAGACATTGAAGCCTGAGTAGATCCCAACTTCAAATCTAGTAGGACGGCATGAAAGCAATACCTGCTACATTTAGTACATGTAAACTACAAAGAACATCTAGAACAGCTCTAAAAGATGCACAAACCCATGAACTTTGAAGGAGACGCTAGCAAGAAATGTGGAAATAGGCTTTATCTGCCCAGTGCTTTTCCCAAAAGCACGGGCACTCCTTGGCGTCAGTGAGAGTCTCTGTCTCATTACTCAGCAGCTGGCTTAGGGTAAAAAAGGATGCATGCAATCACTTCATTCCTGTTCATGACATAAACTTACTGCATCATCATGGAAGCCATTTACTTGGAAATATAGCCTAAAAAATAGGTGTCAGACTGGGTACATATCTAGATTGCTATGAGCAAAACCAATTTCTTTTTAACAGGAAAGCCATACAATATGCCTGCCATGGCAAATATTAGTCTACTAGCCCTGCACTTCAACGGGCAGTGAGCAGTTCATGACACCAAGTTTACGTTTGGCAAGGAGACAGTCTATTTATTACAAGCCCCTAGTTCTAGAACCAAGAATTCAGGAGTTGCTCATTCCCAATGAAAATCTGTCCATTTCATACCTTTGGGGTTTTATGCTTCTGTTCTTTACCTGTCTTGAGTGTGGCTTTCTTGTGAAGTCACTGATGGGTGTTTTTCCAACACATTTCTGCTGATTACACGGTAATTGCGTGGCATCAGCAGACATCTCTGAATGCCTCTTGAAAGTATGCTTTTTACTCTTCCTAGAGGACCTTGTCTTCTTCTTTCCTTCACCCAAAAGGTGGGCTAAGTGAGCCTTCAAAGAACCATCATCTCAACAATTAGAATTCTTTCAAACCTACTGAATGGAGAACAGCGACAAAAAAATTTTAAAAAGACTAGTACGCGAAAGACAACAGAAGAGAAAGGTAAAATAATGAATCCTACATGCCACGTGCATAACTCTCTTCATTCAAGGCTATTTTCAAAATGAGAAAAAAAAAAAAAAAAAAAAAATCATCTTTTCCTCAGAGAGGAAAAGTGGAGTAACTGGATTGTGTTGCCTTGCCTACAGTTACCAGAAAAGTCAACAGCTGAGTTGAAAACTCCTGAAGCTGGCTAACTACACCTCTAAATGTTTTACTACTGTGTTATGATTCTGTCTTCAGTTAATAGAACCCGATATACAACAAAGAGATGGGAGCACATGGAGATGCATTGGAGAGCCTACGCTGGAGGTAACACATTCATTTTTTACTCAAACAAATCCAAATTAGAAATGTTGAAAATTACCTGGGGCCATTTCAACAGCCAGCAAACTGACTAACACAACCAATCTTTGGCTTCTATTCAATCCTTTGCTTGTTTTACCTGGACCTTGAAGATCTGTCTGCAGCCTTCCTCTCTGCAAATATATCACACTCGTCCTATTGAGAACCCATGGCTCATCACAGCTGCTTCGCCACGCCTGCTTCCAGAAGAACCGGCAACTACAAGCTGGGAGCCAAGAGATACAACACTTCACTTGGAAAAGGGCCTTCCATGAATCCTAGAATCCCAGAATGGTTTGGACTGGAAGCGACCTTAGAGACAAATTATCTTCTTCCCACATCCTGACACGGGCAGGGACACTTTTCCACTAGTCCAGGTTGCTCCATGTCCGCTCCAGCCTGGCCCTGGACGCTTCCTGCCATGGGGCTCCTACACAGCCTCTTTGAGCAACATGTGCCTCAGCACCCACCCAAGGAAGAATTCCTTTCCAATATCCCATCTATCCCAGCCCTCTGGCAGTTTGAAGCTATTCCCCCTTGTCCTGCGAGTCCAGACCCTTTTCCAAAGTCCCTCCCCAGCTATCTTGGAGCCCCAGCAGGCACTGCAAGGGGCTCGAAGATCTCCCTGGAGCCTTCTGTTCTCCAGATTGGACACCCTCAGCTCTCCCAGACTGTCCTAGAGCAAAGAAGCTCCACCTTTCAAAGCACCTTAGACGCCTCCTACCGGCCAAACTCGATGGCAACGCTGGCCTTCCGGGCCCTACGGATATCGCTTCCGGTGTCGCTCGGAGTCACTCCCGGCTCTCTTCCCGCCCCCCATGGGGCCCTCAGGCGATGCCGCTCCTACGCCACTTCTGCCGCTGTCAGACCAACGGGGGGGCGGGGGGCCAGCCCAGACTCATCCACAATCCACACTGTCCTCGGCGGCTGCTGCGGGCTCATGGCGGCCCACACACCCGGAAGCAGAGCTCCGAACACAGAGGATCATAGCCCCATATTTGTGTTCGTCTCTGCACAAGGCAGGCCAGTCTTGCCATGCCCGGACTTTTCAGTTCAGCACGAGAATGAGAATACACCTGCGCCATGGGGGAGGAAACCTCTAAAGACTCCCTCATACGTGGTCGCTCAACTTAATGCCTAGGCACTTGCCATTCCTAAGGCTACACTAAAGCCTTTTTTACCTTGCGGGTAAGAAATGCCGTTGTTCTCGTGTGCAGCTAAAGGCGCAGCACAGGCAGGCCGGGGCAAAAGCTGGGGCAGAGCCCTTCCTCACACCTTCGCTGTGCTGTACTCCATGCAGCTAGAGCGAAGCGAGAAGGACGCGAGGAAGAAAAAGGCGTTCTTAAAGTAGCACCCTGGCAGCAGCCCTGAAAAGGCGCATAACACACGGCGTCTCGCTGCCCTCCGTTCTACATACTCGCAGCTCCCTCTGCCGACTTGCGAAAGTTGCTACCAGAGCAGAGGCGGCCAGATTGAAGAGGCAGTGCCTAGGTTCACCTTCTCCTTACTGCGCGTAAGCCACGTCCAGCTCCTCGCTGCACTCTGGATTTCCCTTCTCCGCGGCACTTACCGTGGTGCTGTGTGCAACTCGGCGCCTAGAAGCGACCGCCAATGCTTTCACAGCGGGCTGCAAGGGAACCAAGGAGCAGCACAAGCAGCAGTGCTTCAGCTTGCTCCTTCCGACTGCTAAGGGCACTTGGGAGGGCAAGGGAGAGTCAACCACCTTCCTCTCCTAGTAGCCTGTAACGTGGTGCACACAAGCACGGGACGAGTGCTGCTTCGTTCACCGCCCTCGCCCACGCCTGGCGCTGCTTTCACTTGCCGGCGGCCAGAAGCCGCTGCAAGGGCGCCACACAGCCAGCAGTGCGCCGGCAGCCAAGAGCTAGAGAACGCGGCTTCTGCCCAAGCCCGCCTAGGGCGTGCACCTTTGTTCTCAGAGCTCCGTGCAACAGTCTGCCTCTCTCGCAGTTCGAATGGAAAACGAAAGCTTTTCGCCTACCCCCTTCACAGAGATCCGTTGCCAGGACGAGAATGCCTTGTGGCCGGAGCTCCCCCCCGCCGCGAGGAAGCTGCTATTAGCACCGCGTTGCAGGGACACGTCTCGCTTCTTGACTACGTGCTCAGCGCTCTCCGAATTCGCCGCTAGCTCCACGGTCTTTCTCAGCTGCAAGTAGCAGCGCTCACAGTACATAGAGCTTCGCAAGGACCGAAGACCCGGAGGGAAGTATCGCACACGAAAATGTGCCAGGATAGAGACGTTCTACACTGAGTAGAGACACAGACAGACAGAGAGTTCTACACTGCCCCTTCTCGTCGGCCATCTTGTGCTCTGCTGCCTCTGCTGTGACGAATAGGTCCTTGAAAGGCGAGCGACAGCGGCTCTCCAGGCACTGAAAAGAGTTCCCTAGGGACTTTTCGATGTAAAACTTTTTCCACCTCCAAAAATACATGGGTAAGTCCTAAAAGTTTTGGTTTTCTTAAGAATAGTTTCGCCCAAGTTTTGCTGTTCTAAACACCCATGGTTTCAGTCTTCACTTAACTGCTTGTTTCTGTCTTTTTGGCTAGTGGCAATCTAATTCTAAGGTAACTAGATGTGTTGGAAATCCATAAATTACATCTCAAGTTAGATGGGAAAATTGGCTCGGAAGAAAATGGAATTGAGAATTTGGAAAGAATCCAGAGTGAGCTGATGTCACAATCCGAGATTCCCTTGGGTTCCAAATCCTTTCATTTGTGTTTTTGTGGGCTTTTTGAAGGCGGTGTACAGTTGAAGCCATGATTTAGCTGCGGTGAGACCTGCTCTGCTGTAAAAGCATTATTTTCTCAGTGAGCATGGACAACAGTTAGAGTGTCGTCTTTTAAGATTCCCTGCACTCCACTTATGGTGGCAAAAGCAGTGCCTTGACTGTAATCATAAAAGTGATTACAGCTTCATTGCTTTGACATCATGTAGGATGCTTCCTCCATCTGCTGTGGTCAGCATTAAGTAACAGATTTCTCAGTTTCTAGGAAGAGTCTAGCAAACAATCACCTTGCTCCTTCTCTTGCATTTATTCATCACTGCTATGCTGCTATACAGACAGGTAGTCTGTTTATGATTCAACAATTCAATGGGACATCAAGTAAATAACAAAGCAAAACTAACTACCGAAAGCACTATAAGGGCCAGAGATTAGCTTGGATCAAAACAGGTATTCTCCTAGCATTGTTTACAAACGAGTCAGCATGTGAAACAGAAGGCACAATGTAGTTTGTGCCTTGTTTTGGGCATGCCCGGAAGAAGGAAATTCTGATTTCACATACGGGAAAAGAAATGTTGACATTTGAATGAGATTGTTCATACCCCAGTAAAGGTTGCTTTGAAAGGTTGTGGAAGTCCTGTTAGGAAACATGGCTTTACAAGTCCTTTCCACCAGGAGACAACAGCTGCAGAACATCTGGGTGTGCCAGTGTTGAGAGCACCAGCAAAGATCAAAGTGGAGAAGTTGGTGAACAATGGCAGTGGCCTGGCGGAGGGCAAGTGGGGTGCTGGCTGTGGGACCAGGGGAGTCCTGACTGATTTAGGAGGCGTGTGATGGTCTGTGCCAGCAAGCAGAATAGTGCTGTGGCCTTGGCACACTGCTAATACTGGAATTCAGTGGGGTCACTGGGCAGGCTGAGTGTGTGAGCTGCTGGAGGGACCCAGGTTGCCCACATGTAAACATCCAGTCTCACTCTTGCCAGCCACAGAAAGGAGCAGGATGTGGCTGCTGGCGATGCCTGTCACGTATATGTAGTGTATATGTGTGCTATCCCAGCCTGCTGGGAACACTTCTTCTTTGGGACTGCTTGGGCTGAGGGAGAGAAAGCAGTGGTAGTTTCTGAGGTTTCGAGTTTGCTCGAGTTTCTCAGGCTGTTTCTGGAGCCACCCAGAGTTCTCTTCCTTGAAGCATTTCAAGTCCTGCTAATTTTCAAAATTCAAACAGACACAGCCCTAAGCTAGTTGATCTGACTTCAGAGCTATTCTTACGCTGAGCTGTTGGATGATCTGATCTCCTGAGATGTCTTCCATCTCAGTTTATGACCTGGTTCTTGTGAAAAGTAGGATCTTTTAGCCTGGAGAAGAGAGGTTTCTGGAGAGACAGTATTGTGGCCTTTGAATATGTAAAGAGGGTATAAGACAAATGGAGAAAGACTTTTTAGGAAAGTTTGCAGAGACAGGATAAGGGGCCATGCTTTCAAACTGAGACTAGGTTTAGATTGGCTAAAAGGAAAAACTTTTCTACAATGAAGCTGGTGAGACACTCAAACGGGTGTTCCAGAGAAGTTGTGGATGCCCCATCATTGAGAGTGCTCCTTATCAGTTTGGCTAGTCTTGAGCAATTTGATCTACTGTAAGATCTACCTGGCAAGGAAGTTGGACTACATGATCTTTAATCACAGACTGTTGTATGATTCCGTGGAAGACAGAATGCAGTAAAGTTCATATTTCAGATTTTGGCGCAGACATATTTATTTTTTCTCACTTTATGCATCATTGCAATGACAACTTGTTAGCTTCTGAAATGATTAGCTGAGATTGATTTCCTTCCTTAGTTTCATTTTCTCTGTTATTCCTTCACTCTTGGACTTTTTTTTTCACTAGATTCCCTCTTTCAGTAAACTGCCCTTAAGTATCACTTTGCTCCCCACCTGGCTTTTTTTTTTTTTTTCAATGACACCTTTTCACTGGTTCGTTTTGGGCCTTTGCTGCTTGAAGTCCAGCAGCCTCCTTGTCTGAGCATTACGGAGCTTTCTTTACAGCTTCATCACTATGCAAAAAGCCATAAATTACTGTGTTCCATCTCACATACCATCAAGTATCACACTAATATTCCCTCTGCTGAATAGCTGGTTGGTTTACATAGACCAGCCAAATACCAGGAAATCCAGATGGCAGCAAGAATCTTGTAGACTACTCCCGCTGTTCATTTAAATTCTGGAGAAGTCACGTGAGGTATCACATTCTCTTGAAAGAAGTGTCTATCATCTCGGACATTCTAGAATGGGCTATTAATATTGTCATGAGTTTCTGGCTAGACTTTTTAGTATGCAAATTCAAATTCAAATGATCTGAAATGATAGAACTTCAAGAATTTTTTTTTCCCAGAATCGAAGTATGATGGAGTTCCATAGGGAGAATCTTAATCTTAGTTATTCTATTCCATCTCACATCATGGCTGGGGGAAGGGAGAAGGGAGTATCTTTGGGGGACAATGGGTTCCGGTGTAGTCAGTAAGCTGGGCAGAGGAGCCATCAGGTATTTTCTGTTGTTGGGCGGGGGGGGGGGGGGGGGATTCGTGTGAACTCTTCCTTTCTTGTACCCTGCCACTAGTATTGTTGCTAAAATTGTTTGTTTTCTCATCCAAGTGACAAAATCAGCACACTTAATGAGGGATGAAGAGGGAGCAGCGACCTCAGAACAGGAGGAAGAAGAAGCAGAGCCTGCTGTCCTCCAGAAGAAAAAAACACTACCAGCCAACTTTGCATCATCTGTGAACTTCCTGGGCGTGTACTCTATCACTTTGTCCAGATCAATGAGCAAGATATTAAACAGGACTGGGCCCAAGACTGAGCCTTGGGGACCAGCTGGATGAACTCTATTTCCCACCACTCTGTGGGCCTGGCCATCACCCAGTTTGTCACCCAGCAAACAGCCCACCCATGCAAACCATAAGCAGACAGTTTCTTCAGGAGAATGATGTGAGACTCATTGCAAAAAGGATCAGGGAGATGCCTAGGAAGAGTCTCAGGTGAATCCAGGAGACTATAGTGGAGGAAGGACGCGAGGAAGAAGAAGGCGTTCTTAAAGTAGCACCCTGGCAGCAGCCCTGAAAGGGCGCATAACACACGGCGTCTCGCTGCCCTCCGTTCTACATACTCGCAGCTCCCTCTGCCGACTTGCAAAAGTTGCTACCAGAGCAGAGGCGGCCAGATTGAAGAGGCAGTGCCTAGGTTCACCTTCTCCTTACTGCACGTAAGCCACGTCCAGCTCCTCGCTGCACTCTGGATTTCCCTTCTCCGCGGCACTTACAGTGGTGCTGTGTGCAACTCGGCGCCTAGAAGCGACCGCCAATGCTTTCAAAGCGGGCTGCAAGGGAACCAAGGAGCAGCACAAGCAGCAGTGCTTCAGCTTGCTCCTTCCGACTGCTAAGGGCACTTGGGAGGGCAAGCGAGAGTCAACCACCTTCCTCTCCTAGTAGCCTGTAACGTGGTGCACACAAGCACGGGACTAGTGCCGCTTCGTTCACCGCCCTCGCCAAAGCGTGGAGCCGCTTTCACTTGCCGGCGGCCAGAAGCCGCTGCAAGGGCGCCACACAACCACAAGTGCGCCGGCAGCCAAGAGCTAGAGAACGCTGCTTCTGCCCAAGTCCGCCTAGGGCGTGCACCTTTGTTCTCAGAGCTCCGTGCAACAGTCTGCCTCTCTCGCAGTTCGAATGGAAAACGAAAGCTTTTCGCCTACCCCCTTCACAGAGATCCGTTGCCAGGACGAGAATGTCTTGTGGCCGGAGCTCGCCCCCGCCGCGAGGAAGCTGCTATTAGCACCGCGTTGCAGGGACACGTCTCGCTTCTTGACTACGTGCTCAGCGCTCTCCGAATTCGCCGCTAGCTCCACGGTCCTTCTCAGCTGCGAGTAGCAGCGCTCGCAGTACACAGAGCTTCGCAAGGCCCGAAGAGCCGGAGGGAAGTATCGCACACGAAAATGTGCCAGGACAGAGACGTGTTCTACGGTGTCCCCTCTCGTCGTGCAGTTTGTGCCTCTGCTGCTTCTGCTGTTAGGAATCGCTCCTTGAAAGGCGAGCGAGAGCGTCCTTCCGGGTGCATTGCACTGAGTCGAGTGCTCGCTCGGGACTTTGCTCTCGCGGCCAAGGCAAGAGGGCGTGCTTGCCCGCAGAACCGAGAACACGCTGTTGGGCAGAGCTGCAACTGACCGCTGGAGTTCAGCTCTCGCCGGACGGCAGAAGGCGAAGAACGAAGCCGCTTGCGAGCGGCGCAGTGCAGCGAAGAGCTCTCCGAATTCGCCGCTAGCTCCACGGTCCTTCTCAGCTGCGAGTAGCAGCGCTCGCAGTACACAGAGCTTCGCAAGGCCCGAAGAGCCGGAGGGAAGTATCGCACACGAAAATGTGCCAGGACAGAGACGTGTTCTACGTTGTCCCCTCTCGTCGTGCAGTTTGTGCCTCTGCTGCTTCTGCTGTTAGGAATCGCTCCTTGAAAGGCGAGCGAGAGCGTCCTTCCGGGTGCATTGCACTGAGTCGAGTGCTCGCTCGGGACTTTGCTCTCGGGGCCAAGGCAAGAGGGCGTGCTTGCCCGCAGAACCGAGAACACGCTGTTGGGCAGAGCTGCAACTGACCGCTGGAGTTCAGCTCTCGCCGGACGGCAGAAGGCGAAGAACGAAGCCGCTTGCGAGCGGCGCAGTGCAGCGAAGAGCTCTCCGAATTCGCCGCTAGCTCCACGGTCCTTCTCAGCTGCGAGTAGCAGCGCTCGCAGTACACAGAGCTTCGCAAGGCCCGAAGAGCCGGAGGGAAGTATCGCACACGAAAATGTGCCAGGACAGAGACGTGTTCTACGTTGTCCCTTCTCGTCGTGCAGTTTGTGCCTCTGCTGCTTCTGCTGTTAGGAATCGCTCCTTGAAAGGCGAGCGAGAGCGTCCTTCCGGGTGCATTGCACTGAGTCGAGTGCTCGCTCGGGACTTTGCTCTCGCGGCCAAGGCAAGAGGGCGTGCTTGCCCGCAGAACCGAGAACACGCTGTTGGGCAGAGCTGCAACTGACCGCTGGAGTTCAGCTCTCGCCGGACGGCAGAAGGCGAAGAACGAAGCCGCTTGCGAGCGGCGCAGTGCAGCGAAGAGCTCTCCGAATTCGCCGCTAGCTCCACGGTCCTTCTCAGCTGCGAGTAGCTGCTCTCGCAGTACACAGAGCTTCGCAAGGCCCGAAGACCCGGAGGGAAGTATCGCACACGCAAATGTGCCAGGACAGAGACGTGTTCTACGGTGTCCCCTCTCGTCGTGCAGTTTGTGCCTCTGCTGCTTCTGCTGTTAGGAATCGCTCCTTGAAAGGCGAGCGAGAGCGTCCTTCCGGGTGCATTGCACTGAGTCGAGTGCTCGCTCGGGACTTTGCTCTCGGGGCCAAGGCAAGAGGGCGTGCTTCCCCCAGAACCGAGAACACGCTGTTGGGCAGAGCTGCAACTGACCGCTGGAGTTCAGCTCTCGCCGGACGGCAGAAGGCGAAGAACGAAGCCGCTTGCGAGCGGCGCAGTGCAGCGAAGAGCTCTCCGAATTCGCCGCTAGCTCCACGGTCCTTCTCAGCTGCGAGTAGCAGCGCTCGCAGTACACAGAGCTTCGCAAGGCCCGAAGAGCCGGAGGGAAGTATCGCACACGCAAATGTGCCAGGACAGAGACGTGTTCTACGTTGTCCCCTCTCGTCGTGCAGTTTGTGCCTCTGCTGCTTCTGCTGTTAGGAATCGCTCCTTGAAAGGCGAGCGAGAGCGTCCTTCCGGGTGCATTGCACTGAGTCGAGTGCTCGCTCGGGACTTTGCTCTCGGGGCCAAGGCAAGAGGGCGTGCTTCCCCCAGAACCGAGAACACGCTGTTGGGCAGAGCTGCAACTGACCGCTGGAGTTCAGCTCTCGCCGGACGGCAGAAGGCGAAGAACGAAGCCGCTTGCGAGCGGCGCAGTGCAGCGAAGAGCTCTCCGAATTCGCCGCTAGCTCCACGGTCCTTCTCAGCTGCGAGTAGCAGCGCTCGCAGTACACAGAGCTTCGCAAGGCCCGAAGACCCGGAGGGAAGTATCGCACACGCAAATGTGCCAGGACAGAGACGTGTTCTACGGTGTCCCCTCTCGTCGTGCAGTTTGTGCCTCTGCTGCTTCTGCTGTTAGGAATCGCTCCTTGAAAGGCGAGCGAGAGCGTCCTTCCGGGTGCATTGCACTGAGTCGAGTGCTCGCTCGGGACTTTGCTCTCGGGGCCAAGGCAAGAGGGCGTGCTTGCCCGCAGAACCGAGAACACGCTGTTGGGCAGAGCTGCAACTGACCGCTGGAGTTCAGCTCTCGCCGGACGGCAGAAGGCGAAGAACGAAGGCGCTTGCGAGCGGCGCAGTGCAGCGAAGAGCTCTCCGAATTCGCCGCTAGCTCCACGGTCCTTCTCAGCTGCGAGTAGCAGCGCTCGCAGTACACAGAGCTTCGCAAGGCCCGAAGAGCCGGAGGGAAGTATCGCACACGAAAATGTGCCAGGACAGAGACGTGTTCTACGTTGTCCCTTCTCGTCGTGCAGTTTGTGCCTCTGCTGCTTCTGCTGTTAGGAATCGCTCCTTGAAAGGCGAGCGAGAGCGTCCTTCCGGGTGCATTGCACTGAGTCGAGTGCTCGCTCGGGACTTTGCTCTCGCGGCCAAGGCAAGAGGGCGTGCTTGCCCGCAGAACCGAGAACACGCTGTTGGGCAGAGCTGCAACTGACCGCTGGAGTTCAGCTCTCGCCGGACGGCAGAAGGCGAAGAACGAAGCCGCTTGCGAGCGGCGCAGTGCAGCGAAGAGCTCTCCGAATTCGCCGCTAGCTCCACGGTCCTTCTCAGCTGCGAGTAGCAGCGCTCGCAGTACACAGAGCTTCGCAAGGCCCGAAGAGCCGGAGGGAAGTATCGCACACGAAAATGTGCCAGGACAGAGACGTGTTCTACGTTGTCCCCTCTCGTCGTGCAGTTTGTGCCTCTGCTGCTTCTGCTGTTAGGAATCGCTCCTTGAAAGGCGAGCGAGAGCGTCCTTCCGGGTGCTTTGCACTGAGTCGAGTGCTCGCTCGGGACTTTGCTCTCGCGGCCAAGGCAAGAGGGCGTGCTTGCCCGCAGAACCGAGAACACGCTGTTGGGCAGAGCTGCAACTGACCGCTGGAGTTCAGCTCTCGCCGGACGGCAGAAGGCGAAGAACGAAGCCGCTTGCGAGCGGCGCAGTGCAGCGAAGAGCTCTCCGAATTCGCCGCTAGCTCCACGGTCCTTCTCAGCTGCGAGTAGCAGCGCTCGCAGTACACAGAGCTTCGCAAGGCCCGAAGAGCCGGAGGGAAGTATCGCACACGAAAATGTGCCAGGACAGAGACGTGTTCTACGTTGTCCCCTCTCGTCGTGCAGTTTGTGCCTCTGCTGCTTCTGCTGTTAGGAATCGCTCCTTGAAAGGCGAGCGAGAGCGTCCTTCCGGGTGCATTGCACTGAGTCGAGTGCTCGCTCGGGACTTTGCTCTCGCGGCCAAGGCAAGAGGGCGTGCTTGCCCGCAGAACCGAGAACACGCTGTTGGGCAGAGCTGCAACTGACCGCTGGAGTTCAGCTCTCGCCGGACGGCAGAAGGCGAAGAACGAAGCCGCTTGCGAGCGGCGCAGTGCAGCGAAGAGCTCTCCGAATTCGCCGCTAGCTCCACGGTCCTTCTCAGCTGCGAGTAGCAGCGCTCGCAGTACACAGAGCTTCGCAAGGCCCGAAGACCCGGAGGGAAGTATCGCACACGAAAATGTGCCAGGACAGAGACGTGTTCTACGTTGTCCCCTCTCGTCGTGCAGTTTGTGCCTCTGCTGCTTCTGCTGTTAGGAATCGCTCCTTGAAAGGCGAGCGAGAGCGTCCTTCCGGGTGCATTGCACTGAGTCGAGTGCTCGCTCGGGACTTTGCACTCGGGGCCAAGGCAAGAGGGCGTGCTTGCCCGCAGAACCGAGAACACGCTGTTGGGCAGAGCTGCAGCTGACCGCTGGAGTTCAGCTCTCGCCGGACGGCAGAAGGCGAAGAACGAAGCCGCTTGCGAGCGGCGCAGTGCAGCGAAGAGCTCTCCGAATTCGCCGCTAGCTCCACGGTCCTTCTCAGCTGCGAGTAGCTGCTCTCGCAGTACACAGAGCTTCGCAAGGCCCGAAGAGCCGGAGGGAAGTATCGCACACGCAAATGTGCCAGGACAGAGACGTGTTCTACGGTGTCCCCTCTCGTCGTGCAGTTTGTGCCTCTGCTGCTTCTGCTGTTAGGAATCGCTCCTTGAAAGGCGAGCGAGAGCGTCCTTCCGGGTGCATTGCACTGAGTCGAGTGCTCGCTCGGGACTTTGCTCTCGCGGCCAAGGCAAGAGGGCGTGCTTGCCCGCAGAACCGAGAACACGCTGTTGGGCAGAGCTGCAACTGACCGCTGGAGTTCAGCTCTCGCCGGACGGCAGAAGGCGAAGAACGAAGCCGCTTGCGAGCGGCGCAGTGCAGCGAAGAGCTCTCCGAATTCGCCGCTAGCTCCACGGTCCTTCTCAGCTGGGAGTAGCAGCGCTCGCAGTACACAGAGCTTCGCAAGGCCCGAAGAGCCGGAGGGAAGTATCGCACACGAAAATGTGCCAGGACAGAGACGTGTTCTACGGTGTCCCCTCTCGTCGTGCAGTTTGTGCCTCTGCTGCTTCTGCTGTTAGGAATCGCTCCTTGAAAGGCGAGCGAGAGCGTCCTTCCGGGTGCATTGCACTGAGTCGAGTGCTCGCTCGGGACTTTGCTCTCGGGGCCAAGGCAAGAGGGCGTGCTTGCCCGCAGAACCGAGAACACGCTGTTGGGCAGAGCTGCAACTGACCGCTGGAGTTCAGCTCTCGCCGGACGGCAGAAGGCGAAGAACGAAGCCGCTTGCGAGCGGCGCAGTGCAGCGAAGAGCTCTCCGAATTCGCCGCTAGCTCCACGGTCCTTCTCAGCTGCGAGTAGCAGCGCTCGCAGTACACAGAGCTTCGCAAGGCCCGAAGAGCCGGAGGGAAGTATCGCACACGCAAATGTGCCAGGACAGAGACGTGTTCTACGTTGTCCCCTCTCGTCGTGCAGTTTGTGCCTCTGCTGCTTCTGCTGTTAGGAATCGCTCCTTGAAAGGCGAGCGAGAGCGTCCTTCCGGGTGCATTGCACTGAGTCGAGTGCTCGCTCGGGACTTTGCTCTCGGGGCCAAGGCAAGAGGGCGTGCTTGCCCGCAGAACCGAGAACACGCTGTTGGGCAGAGCTGCAACTGACCGCTGGAGTTCAGCTCTCGCCGGACGGCAGAAGGCGAAGAACGAAGGCGCTTGCGAGCGGCGCAGTGCAGCGAAGAGCTCTCCGAATTCGCCGCTAGCTCCACGGTCCTTCTCAGCTGCGAGTAGCAGCGCTCGCAGTACACAGAGCTTCGCAAGGCCCGAAGAGCCGGAGGGAAGTATCGCACACGCAAATGTGCCAGGACAGAGACGTGTTCTACGTTGTCCCCTCTCGTCGTGCAGTTTGTGCCTCTGCTGCTTCTGCTGTTAGGAATCGCTCCTTGAAAGGCGAGCGAGAGCGTCCTTCCGGGTGCATTGCACTGAGTCGAGTGCTCGCTCGGGACTTTGCACTCGGGGCCAAGGCAAGAGGGCGTGCTTGCCCGCAGAACCGAGAACACGCTGTTGGGCAGAGCTGCAGCTGACCGCTGGAGTTCAGCTCTCGCCGGACGGCAGAAGGCGAAGAACGAAGCCGCTTGCGAGCGGCGCAGTGCAGCGAAGAGCTCTCCGAATTCGCCGCTAGCTCCACGGTCCTTCTCAGCTGCGAGTAGCAGCGCTCGCAGTACACAGAGCTTCGCAAGGCCCGAAGAGCCGGAGGGAAGTATCGCACACGCAAATGTGCCAGGACAGAGACGTGTTCTACGTTGTCCCCTCTCGTCGTGCAGTTTGTGCCTCTGCTGCTTCTGCTGTTAGGAATCGCTCCTTGAAAGGCGAGCGAGAGCGTCCTTCCGGGTGCATTGCACTGAGTCGAGTGCTCGCTCGGGACTTTGCACTCGGGGCCAAGGCAAGAGGGCGTGCTTGCCCGCAGAACCGAGAACACGCTGTTGGGCAGAGCTGCAGCTGACCGCTGGAGTTCAGCTCTCGCCGGACGGCAGAAGGCGAAGAACGAAAGCGCTTGCGAGCGGCGCAGTGCAGCGAAGAGCTCTCCGAATTCGCCGCTAGCTCCACGGTCCTTCTCAGCTGCGAGTAGCAGCGCTCGCAGTACACAGAGCTTCGCAAGGCCCGAAGAGCCGGAGGGAAGTATCGCACACGAAAATGTGCCAGGACAGAGACGTGTTCTACGTTGTCCCCTCTCGTCGTGCAGTTTGTGCCTCTGCTGCTTCTGCTGTTAGGAATCGCTCCTTGAAAGGCGAGCGAGAGCGTCCTTCCGGGTGCATTGCACTGAGTCGAGTGCTCGCTCGGGACTTTGCTCTCGCGGCCAAGGCAAGAGGGCGTGCTTGCCCGCAGAACCGAGAACACGCTGTTGGGCAGAGCTGCAACTGACCGCTGGAGTTCAGCTCTCGCCGGACGGCAGAAGGCGAAGAACGAAGCCGCTTGCGAGCGGCGCAGTGCAGCGAAGAGCTCTCCGAATTCGCCGCTAGCTCCACGGTCCTTCTCAGCTGCGAGTAGCAGCGCTCGCAGTACACAGAGCTTCGCAAGGCCCGAAGAGCCGGAGGGAAGTATCGCACACGAAAATGTGCCAGGACAGAGACGTGTTCTACGTTGTCCCCTCTCGTCGTGCAGTTTGTGCCTCTGCTGCTTCTGCTGTTAGGAATCGCTCCTTGAAAGGCGAGCGAGAGCGTCCTTCCGGGTGCATTGCACTGAGTCGAGTGCTCGCTCGGGACTTTGCTCTCGCGGCCAAGGCAAGAGGGCGTGCTTGCCCGCAGAACCGAGAACACGCTGTTGGGCAGAGCTGCAACTGACCGCTGGAGTTCAGCTCTCGCCGGACGGCAGAAGGCGAAGAACGAAGCCGCTTGCGAGCGGCGCAGTGCAGCGAAGAGCTCTCCGAATTCGCCGCTAGCTCCACGGTCCTTCTCAGCTGCGAGTAGCAGCGCTCGCAGTACACAGAGCTTCGCAAGGCCCGAAGAGCCGGAGGGAAGTATCGCACACGAAAATGTGCCAGGACAGAGACGTGTTCTACGTTGTCCCTTCTCGTCGTGCAGTTTGTGCCTCTGCTGCTTCTGCTGTTAGGAATCGCTCCTTGAAAGGCGAGCGAGAGCGTCCTTCCGGGTGCATTGCACTGAGTCGAGTGCTCGCTCGGGACTTTGCTCTCGGGGCCAAGGCAAGAGGGCGTGCTTGCCCGCAGAACCGAGAACACGCTGTTGGGCAGAGCTGCAACTGACCGCTGGAGTTCAGCTCTCGCCGGACGGCAGAAGGCGAAGAACGAAGCCGCTTGCGAGCGGCGCAGTGCAGCGAAGAGCTCTCCGAATTCGCCGCTAGCTCCACGGTCCTTCTCAGCTGCGAGTAGCAGCGCTCGCAGTACACAGAGCTTCGCAAGGCCCGAAGAGCCGGAGGGAAGTATCGCACACGAAAATGTGCCAGGACAGAGACGTGTTCTACGTTGTCCCTTCTCGTCGTGCAGTTTGTGCCTCTGCTGCTTCTGCTGTTAGGAATCGCTCCTTGAAAGGCGAGCGAGAGCGTCCTTCCGGGTGCATTGCACTGAGTCGAGTGCTCGCTCGGGACTTTGCTCTCGCGGCCAAGGCAAGAGGGCGTGCTTGCCCGCAGAACCGAGAACACGCTGTTGGGCAGAGCTGCAACTGACCGCTGGAGTTCAGCTCTCGCCGGACGGCAGAAGGCGAAGAACGAAGCCGCTTGCGAGCGGCGCAGTGCAGCGAAGAGCTCTCCGAATTCGCCGCTAGCTCCACGGTCCTTCTCAGCTGCGAGTAGCAGCGCTCGCAGTACACAGAGCTTCGCAAGGCCCGAAGAGCCGGAGGGAAGTATCGCACACGAAAATGTGCCAGGACAGAGACGTGTTCTACGTTGTCCCTTCTCGTCGTGCAGTTTGTGCCTCTGCTGCTTCTGCTGTTAGGAATCGCTCCTTGAAAGGCGAGCGAGAGCGTCCTTCCGGGTGCATTGCACTGAGTCGAGTGCTCGCTCGGGACTTTGCTCTCGCGGCCAAGGCAAGAGGGCGTGCTTGCCCGCAGAACCGAGAACACGCTGTTGGGCAGAGCTGCAACTGACCGCTGGAGTTCAGCTCTCGCCGGACGGCAGAAGGCGAAGAACGAAGGCGCTTGCGAGCGGCGCAGTGCAGCGAAGAGCTCTCCGAATTCGCCGCTAGCTCCACGGTCCTTCTCAGCTGCGAGTAGCAGCGCTCGCAGTACACAGAGCTTCGCAAGGCCCGAAGAGCCGGAGGGAAGTATCGCACACGAAAATGTGCCAGGACAGAGACGTGTTCTACGTTGTCCCTTCTCGTCGTGCAGTTTGTGCCTCTGCTGCTTCTGCTGTTAGGAATCGCTCCTTGAAAGGCGAGCGAGAGCGTCCTTCCGGGTGCATTGCACTGAGTCGAGTGCTCGCTCGGGACTTTGCTCTCGGGGCCAAGGCAAGAGGGCGTGCTTGCCCGCAGAACCGAGAACACGCTGTTGGGCAGAGCTGCAACTGACCGCTGGAGTTCAGCTCTCGCCGGACGGCAGAAGGCGAAGAACGAAGCCGCTTGCGAGCGGCGCAGTGCAGCGAAGAGCTCTCCGAATTCGCCGCTAGCTCCACGGTCCTTCTCAGCTGCGAGTAGCAGCGCTCGCAGTACACAGAGCTTCGCAAGGCCCGAAGAGCCGGAGGGAAGTATCGCACACGCAAATGTGCCAGGACAGAGACGTGTTCTACGTTGTCCCTTCTCGTCGTGCAGTTTGTGCCTCTGCTGCTTCTGCTGTTAGGAATCGCTCCTTGAAAGGCGAGCGAGAGCGTCCTTCCGGGTGCATTGCACTGAGTCGAGTGCTCGCTCGGGACTTTGCTCTCGGGGCCAAGGCAAGAGGGCGTGCTTGCCCGCAGAACCGAGAACACGCTGTTGGGCAGAGCTGCAACTGACCGCTGGAGTTCAGCTCTCGCCGGACGGCAGAAGGCGAAGAACGAAGCCGCTTGCGAGCGGCGCAGTGCAGCGAAGAGCTCTCCGAATTCGCCGCTAGCTCCACGGTCCTTCTCAGCTGCGAGTAGCAGCGCTCGCAGTACACAGAGCTTCGCAAGGCCCGAAGAGCCGGAGGGAAGTATCGCACACGAAAATGTGCCAGGACAGAGACGTGTTCTACGTTGTCCCTTCTCGTCGTGCAGTTTGTGCCTCTGCTGCTTCTGCTGTTAGGAATCGCTCCTTGAAAGGCGAGCGAGAGCGTCCTTCCGGGTGCATTGCACTGAGTCGAGTGCTCGCTCGGGACTTTGCTCTCGGGGCCAAGGCAAGAGGGCGTGCTTGCCCGCAGAACCGAGAACACGCTGTTGGGCAGAGCTGCAACTGACCGCTGGAGTTCAGCTCTCGCCGGACGGCAGAAGGCGAAGAACGAAGCCGCTTGCGAGCGGCGCAGTGCAGCGAAGAGCTCTCCGAATTCGCCGCTAGCTCCACGGTCCTTCTCAGCTGCGAGTAGCAGCGCTCGCAGTACACAGAGCTTCGCAAGGCCCGAAGAGCCGGAGGGAAGTATCGCACACGAAAATGTGCCAGGACAGAGACGTGTTCTACGTTGTCCCTTCTCGTCGTGCAGTTTGTGCCTCTGCTGCTTCTGCTGTTAGGAATCGCTCCTTGAAAGGCGAGCGAGAGCGTCCTTCCGGGTGCATTGCACTGAGTCGAGTGCTCGCTCGGGACTTTGCTCTCGCGGCCAAGGCAAGAGGGCGTGCTTGCCCGCAGAACCGAGAACACGCTGTTGGGCAGAGCTGCAACTGACCGCTGGAGTTCAGCTCTCGCCGGACGGCAGAAGGCGAAGAACGAAGGCGCTTGCGAGCGGCGCAGTGCAGCGAAGAGCTCTCCGAATTCGCCGCTAGCTCCACGGTCCTTCTCAGCTGCGAGTAGCAGCGCTCGCAGTACACAGAGCTTCGCAAGGCCCGAAGAGCCGGAGGGAAGTATCGCACACGCAAATGTGCCAGGACAGAGACGTGTTCTACGTTGTCCCTTCTCGTCGTGCAGTTTGTGCCTCTGCTGCTTCTGCTGTTAGGAATCGCTCCTTGAAAGGCGAGCGAGAGCGTCCTTCCGGGTGCATTGCACTGAGTCGAGTGCTCGCTCGGGACTTTGCTCTCGGGGCCAAGGCAAGAGGGCGTGCTTGCCCGCAGAACCGAGAACACGCTGTTGGGCAGAGCTGCAACTGACCGCTGGAGTTCAGCTCTCGCCGGACGGCAGAAGGCGAAGAACGAAGCCGCTTGCGAGCGGCGCAGTGCAGCGAAGAGCTCTCCGAATTCGCCGCTAGCTCCACGGTCCTTCTCAGCTGCGAGTAGCAGCGCTCGCAGTACACAGAGCTTCGCAAGGCCCGAAGAGCCGGAGGGAAGTATCGCACACGCAAATGTGCCAGGACAGAGACGTGTTCTACGTTGTCCCTTCTCGTCGTGCAGTTTGTGCCTCTGCTGCTTCTGCTGTTAGGAATCGCTCCTTGAAAGGCGAGCGAGAGCGTCCTTCCGGGTGCATTGCACTGAGTCGAGTGCTCGCTCGGGACTTTGCTCTCGGGGCCAAGGCAAGAGGGCGTGCTTGCCCGCAGAACCGAGAACACGCTGTTGGGCAGAGCTGCAACTGACCGCTGGAGTTCAGCTCTCGCCGGACGGCAGAAGGCGAAGAACGAAGCCGCTTGCGAGCGGCGCAGTGCAGCGAAGAGCTCTCCGAATTCGCCGCTAGCTCCACGGTCCTTCTCAGCTGCGAGTAGCAGCGCTCGCAGTACACAGAGCTTCGCAAGGCCCGAAGAGCCGGAGGGAAGTATCGCACACGAAAATGTGCCAGGACAGAGACGTGTTCTACGTTGTCCCTTCTCGTCGTGCAGTTTGTGCCTCTGCTGCTTCTGCTGTTAGGAATCGCTCCTTGAAAGGCGAGCGAGAGCGTCCTTCCGGGTGCATTGCACTGAGTCGAGTGCTCGCTCGGGACTTTGCTCTCGGGGCCAAGGCAAGAGGGCGTGCTTGCCCGCAGAACCGAGAACACGCTGTTGGGCAGAGCTGCAACTGACCGCTGGAGTTCAGCTCTCGCCGGACGGCAGAAGGCGAAGAACGAAGCCGCTTGCGAGCGGCGCAGTGCAGCGAAGAGCTCTCCGAATTCGCCGCTAGCTCCACGGTCCTTCTCAGCTGCGAGTAGCAGCGCTCGCAGTACACAGAGCTTCGCAAGGCCCGAAGAGCCGGAGGGAAGTATCGCACACGCAAATGTGCCAGGACAGAGACGTGTTCTACGTTGTCCCCTCTCGTCGTGCAGTTTGTGCCTCTGCTGCTTCTGCTGTTAGGAATCGCTCCTTGAAAGGCGAGCGAGAGCGTCCTTCCGGGTGCATTGCACTGAGTCGAGTGCTCGCTCGGGACTTTGCTCTCGCGGCCAAAGCAAGAGGGCGTGCTTGCCCGCAGAACCGAGAACACGCTGTTGGGCAGAGCTGCAACTGACCGCTGGAGTTCAGCTCTCGCCGGACGGCAGAAGGCGAAGAACGAAGCCGCTTGCGAGCGGCGCAGTGCAGCGAAGAGCTCTCCGAATTCGCCGCTAGCTCCACGGTCCTTCTCAGCTGCGAGTAGCAGCGCTCGCAGTACACAGAGCTTCGCAAGGCCCGAAGAGCCGGAGGGAAGTATCGCACACGAAAATGTGCCAGGACAGAGACGTGTTCTACGTTGTCCCTTCTCGTCGTGCAGTTTGTGCCTCTGCTGCTTCTGCTGTTAGGAATCGCTCCTTGAAAGGCGAGCGAGAGCGTCCTTCCGGGTGCATTGCACTGAGTCGAGTGCTCGCTCGGGACTTTGCTCTCGGGGCCAAGGCAAGAGGGCGTGCTTGCCCGCAGAACCGAGAACACGCTGTTGGGCAGAGCTGCAACTGACCGCTGGAGTTCAGCTCTCGCCGGACGGCAGAAGGCGAAGAACGAAGCCGCTTGCGAGCGGCGCAGTGCAGCGAAGAGCTCTCCGAATTCGCCGCTAGCTCCACGGTCCTTCTCAGCTGCGAGTAGCAGCGCTCGCAGTACACAGAGCTTCGCAAGGCCCGAAGAGCCGGAGGGAAGTATCGCACACGAAAATGTGCCAGGACAGAGACGTGTTCTACGTTGTCCCTTCTCGTCGTGCAGTTTGTGCCTCTGCTGCTTCTGCTGTTAGGAATCGCTCCTTGAAAGGCGAGCGAGAGCGTCCTTCCGGGTGCATTGCACTGAGTCGAGTGCTCGCTCGGGACTTTGCTCTCGGGGCCAAGGCAAGAGGGCGTGCTTGCCCGCAGAACCGAGAACACGCTGTTGGGCAGAGCTGCAACTGACCGCTGGAGTTCAGCTCTCGCCGGACGGCAGAAGGCGAAGAACGAAGCCGCTTGCGAGCGGCGCAGTGCAGCGAAGAGCTCTCCGAATTCGCCGCTAGCTCCACGGTCCTTCTCAGCTGCGAGTAGCAGCGCTCGCAGTACACAGAGCTTCGCAAGGCCCGAAGAGCCGGAGGGAAGTATCGCACACGCAAATGTGCCAGGACAGAGACGTGTTCTACGTTGTCCCCTCTCGTCGTGCAGTTTGTGCCTCTGCTGCTTCTGCTGTTAGGAATCGCTCCTTGAAAGGCGAGCGAGAGCGTCCTTCCGGGTGCATTGCACTGAGTCGAGTGCTCGCTCGGGACTTTGCTCTCGCGGCCAAGGCAAGAGGGCGTGCTTGCCCGCAGAACCGAGAACACGCTGTTGGGCAGAGCTGCAACTGACCGCTGGAGTTCAGCTCTCGCCGGACGGCAGAAGGCGAAGAACGAAGCCGCTTGCGAGCGGCGCAGTGCAGCGAAGAGCTCTCCGAATTCGCCGCTAGCTCCACGGTCCTTCTCAGCTGCGAGTAGCAGCGCTCGCAGTACACAGAGCTTCGCAAGGCCCGAAGAGCCGGAGGGAAGTATCGCACACGCAAATGTGCCAGGACAGAGACGTGTTCTACGTTGTCCCCTCTCGTCGTGCAGTTTGTGCCTCTGCTGCTTCTGCTGTTAGGAATCGCTCCTTGAAAGGCGAGCGAGAGCGTCCTTCCGGGTGCATTGCACTGAGTCGAGTGCTCGCTCGGGACTTTGCTCTCGGGGCCAAGGCAAGAGGGCGTGCTTGCCCGCAGAACCGAGAACACGCTGTTGGGCAGAGCTGCAACTGACCGCTGGAGTTCAGCTCTCGCCGGACGGCAGAAGGCGAAGAACGAAGCCGCTTGCGAGCGGCGCAGTGCAGCGAAGAGCTCTCCGAATTCGCCGCTAGCTCCACGGTCCTTCTCAGCTGCGAGTAGCAGCGCTCGCAGTACACAGAGCTTCGCAAGGCCCGAAGAGCCGGAGGGAAGTATCGCACACGAAAATGTGCCAGGACAGAGACGTGTTCTACGTTGTCCCTTCTCGTCGTGCAGTTTGTGCCTCTGCTGCTTCTGCTGTTAGGAATCGCTCCTTGAAAGGCGAGCGAGAGCGTCCTTCCGGGTGCATTGCACTGAGTCGAGTGCTCGCTCGGGACTTTGCTCTCGCGGCCAAGGCAAGAGGGCGTGCTTGCCCGCAGAACCGAGAACACGCTGTTGGGCAGAGCTGCAACTGACCGCTGGAGTTCAGCTCTCGCCGGACGGCAGAAGGCGAAGAACGAAGCCGCTTGCGAGCGGCGCAGTGCAGCGAAGAGCTCTCCGAATTCGCCGCTAGCTCCACGGTCCTTCTCAGCTGCGAGTAGCAGCGCTCGCAGTACACAGAGCTTCGCAAGGCCCGAAGAGCCGGAGGGAAGTATCGCACACGAAAATGTGCCAGGACAGAGACGTGTTCTACGTTGTCCCCTCTCGTCGTGCAGTTTGTGCCTCTGCTGCTTCTGCTGTTAGGAATCGCTCCTTGAAAGGCGAGCGAGAGCGTCCTTCCGGGTGCATTGCACTGAGTCGAGTGCTCGCTCGGGACTTTGCACTCGGGGCCAAGGCAAGAGGGCGTGCTTGCCCGCAGAACCGAGAACACGCTGTTGGGCAGAGCTGCAGCTGACCGCTGGAGTTCAGCTCTCGCCGGACGGCAGAAGGCGAAGAACGAAGCCGCTTGCGAGCGGCGCAGTGCAGCGAAGAGCTCTCCGAATTCGCCGCTAGCTCCACGGTCCTTCTCAGCTGCGAGTAGCAGCGCTCGCAGTACACAGAGCTTCGCAAGGCCCGAAGAGCCGGAGGGAAGTATCGCACACGCAAATGTGCCAGGACAGAGACGTGTTCTACGTTGTCCCCTCTCGTCGTGCAGTTTGTGCCTCTGCTGCTTCTGCTGTTAGGAATCGCTCCTTGAAAGGCGAGCGAGAGCGTCCTTCCGGGTGCATTGCACTGAGTCGAGTGCTCGCTCGGGACTTTGCTCTCGGGGCCAAGGCAAGAGGGCGTGCTTGCCCGCAGAACCGAGAACACGCTGTTGGGCAGAGCTGCAGCTGACCGCTGGAGTTCAGCTCTCGCCGGACGGCAGAAGGCGAAGAACGAAGGCGCTTGCGAGCGGCGCAGTGCAGCGAAGAGCTCTCCGAATTCGCCGCTAGCTCCACGGTCCTTCTCAGCTGCGAGTAGCAGCGCTCGCAGTACACAGAGCTTCGCAAGGCCCGAAGAGCCGGAGGGAAGTATCGCACACGAAAATGTGCCAGGACAGAGACGTGTTCTACGTTGTCCCCTCTCGTCGTGCAGTTTGTGCCTCTGCTGCTTCTGCTGTTAGGAATCGCTCCTTGAAAGGCGAGCGAGAGCGTCCTTCCGGGTGCATTGCACTGAGTCGAGTGCTCGCTCGGGACTTTGCTCTCGCGGCCAAGGCAAGAGGGCGTGCTTGCCCGCAGAACCGAGAACACGCTGTTGGGCAGAGCTGCAACTGACCGCTGGAGTTCAGCTCTCGCCGGACGGCAGAAGGCGAAGAACGAAGGCGCTTGCGAGCGGCGCAGTGCAGCGAAGAGCTCTCCGAATTCGCCGCTAGCTCCACGGTCCTTCTCAGCTGCGAGTAGCAGCGCTCGCAGTACACAGAGCTTCGCAAGGCCCGAAGAGCCGGAGGGAAGTATCGCACACGAAAATGTGCCAGGACAGAGACGTGTTCTACGTTGTCCCTTCTCGTCGTGCAGTTTGTGCCTCTGCTGCTTCTGCTGTTAGGAATCGCTCCTTGAAAGGCGAGCGAGAGCGTCCTTCCGGGTGCATTGCACTGAGTCGAGTGCTCGCTCGGGACTTTGCTCTCGCGGCCAAGGCAAGAGGGCGTGCTTGCCCTCAGAACCGAGAACACGCTGTTGGGCAGAGCTGCAACTGACCGCTGGAGTTCAGCTCTCGCCGGACGGCAGAAGGCGAAGAACGAAGCCGCTTGCGAGCGGCGCAGTGCAGCGAAGAGCTCTCCGAATTCGCCGCTAGCTCCACGGTCCTTCTCAGCTGCGAGTAGCAGCGCTCGCAGTACACAGAGCTTCGCAAGGCCCGAAGAGCCGGAGGGAAGTATCGCACACGAAAATGTGCCAGGACAGAGACGTGTTCTACGTTGTCCCTTCTCGTCGTGCAGTTTGTGCCTCTGCTGCTTCTGCTGTTAGGAATCGCTCCTTGAAAGGCGAGCGAGAGCGTCCTTCCGGGTGCATTGCACTGAGTCGAGTGCTCGCTCGGGACTTTGCTCTCGGGGCCAAGGCAAGAGGGCGTGCTTGCCCGCAGAACCGAGAACACGCTGTTGGGCAGAGCTGCAACTGACCGCTGGAGTTCAGCTCTCGCCGGACGGCAGAAGGCGAAGAACGAAGGCGCTTGCGAGCGGCGCAGTGCAGCGAAGAGCTCTCCGAATTCGCCGCTAGCTCCACGGTCCTTCTCAGCTGCGAGTAGCAGCGCTCGCAGTACACAGAGCTTCGCAAGGCCCGAAGAGCCGGAGGGAAGTATCGCACACGCAAATGTGCCAGGACAGAGACGTGTTCTACGTTGTCCCCTCTCGTCGTGCAGTTTGTGCCTCTGCTGCTTCTGCTGTTAGGAATCGCTCCTTGAAAGGCGAGCGAGAGCGTCCTTCCGGGTGCATTGCACTGAGTCGAGTGCTCTCTCGGGACTTTGCTCTCGCGGCCAAGGCAAGAGGGCGTGCTTGCCCGCAGAACCGAGAACACGCTGTTGGGCAGAGCTGCAACTGACCGCTGGAGTTCAGCTCTCGCCGGACGGCAGAAGGCGAAGAACGAAGCCGCTTGCGAGCGGCGCAGTGCAGCGAAGAGCTCTCCGAATTCGCCGCTAGCTCCACGGTCCTTCTCAGCTGCGAGTAGCAGCGCTCGCAGTACACAGAGCTTCGCAAGGCCCGAAGAGCCGGAGGGAAGTATCGCACACGAAAATGTGCCAGGACAGAGACGTGTTCTACGTTGTCCCCTCTCGTCGTGCAGTTTGTGCCTCTGCTGCTTCTGCTGTTAGGAATCGCTCCTTGAAAGGCGAGCGAGAGCGTCCTTCCGGGTGCATTGCACTGAGTCGAGTGCTCGCTCGGGACTTTGCTCTCGCGGCCAAGGCAAGAGGGCGTGCTTGCCCGCAGAACCGAGAACACGCTGTTGGGCAGAGCTGCAACTGACCGCTGGAGTTCAGCTCTCGCCGGACGGCAGAAGGCGAAGAACGAAGCCGCTTGCGAGCGGCGCAGTGCAGCGAAGAGCTCTCCGAATTCGCCGCTAGCTCCACGGTCCTTCTCAGCTGCGAGTAGCAGCGCTCGCAGTACACAGAGCTTCGCAAGGCCCGAAGAGCCGGAGGGAAGTATCGCACACGAAAATGTGCCAGGACAGAGACGTGTTCTACGTTGTCCCCTCTCGTCGTGCAGTTTGTGCCTCTGCTGCTTCTGCTGTTAGGAATCGCTCCTTGAAAGGCGAGCGAGAGCGTCCTTCCGGGTGCATTGCACTGAGTCGAGTGCTCGCTCGGGACTTTGCTCTCGCGGCCAAGGCAAGAGGGCGTGCTTGCCCGCAGAACCGAGAACACGCTGTTGGGCAGAGCTGCAACTGACCGCTGGAGTTCAGCTCTCGCCGGACGGCAGAAGGCGAAGAACGAAGCCGCTTGCGAGCGGCGCAGTGCAGCGAAGAGCTCTCCGAATTCGCCGCTAGCTCCACGGTCCTTCTCAGCTGCGAGTAGCAGCGCTCGCAGTACACAGAGCTTCGCAAGGCCCGAAGAGCCGGAGGGAAGTATCGCACACGAAAATGTGCCAGGACAGAGACGTGTTCTACGTTGTCCCTTCTCGTCGTGCAGTTTGTGCCTCTGCTGCTTCTGCTGTTAGGAATCGCTCCTTGAAAGGCGAGCGAGAGCGTCCTTCCGGGTGCATTGCACTGAGTCGAGTGCTCGCTCGGGACTTTGCTCTCGGGGCCAAGGCAAGAGGGCGTGCTTGCCCGCAGAACCGAGAACACGCTGTTGGGCAGAGCTGCAACTGACCGCTGGAGTTCAGCTCTCGCCGGACGGCAGAAGGCGAAGAACGAAGCCGCTTGCGAGCGGCGCAGTGCAGCGAAGAGCTCTCCGAATTCGCCGCTAGCTCCACGGTCCTTCTCAGCTGCGAGTAGCAGCGCTCGCAGTACACAGAGCTTCGCAAGGCCCGAAGAGCCGGAGGGAAGTATCGCACACGCAAATGTGCCAGGACAGAGACGTGTTCTACGTTGTCCCCTCTCGTCGTGCAGTTTGTGCCTCTGCTGCTTCTGCTGTTAGGAATCGCTCCTTGAAAGGCGAGCGAGAGCGTCCTTCCGGGTGCATTGCACTGAGTCGAGTGCTCGCTCGGGACTTTGCTCTCGGGGCCAAGGCAAGAGGGCGTGCTTGCCCGCAGAACCGAGAACACGCTGTTGGGCAGAGCTGCAACTGACCGCTGGAGTTCAGCTCTCGCCGGACGGCAGAAGGCGAAGAACGAAGCCGCTTGCGAGCGGCGCAGTGCAGCGAAGAGCTCTCCGAATTCGCCGCTAGCTCCACGGTCCTTCTCAGCTGCGAGTAGCAGCGCTCGCAGTACACAGAGCTTCGCAAGGCCCGAAGAGCCGGAGGGAAGTATCGCACACGCAAATGTGCCAGGACAGAGACGTGTTCTACGTTGTCCCCTCTCGTCGTGCAGTTTGTGCCTCTGCTGCTTCTGCTGTTAGGAATCGCTCCTTGAAAGGCGAGCGAGAGCGTCCTTCCGGGTGCATTGCACTGAGTCGAGTGCTCGCTCGGGACTTTGCTCTCGCGGCCAAGGCAAGAGGGCGTGCTTGCCCGCAGAACCGAGAACACGCTGTTGGGCAGAGCTGCAACTGACCGCTGGAGTTCAGCTCTCGCCGGACGGCAGAAGGCGAAGAACGAAGCCGCTTGCGAGCGGCGCAGTGCAGCGAAGAGCTCTCCGAATTCGCCGCTAGCTCCACGGTCCTTCTCAGCTGCGAGTAGCAGCGCTCGCAGTACACAGAGCTTCGCAAGGCCCGAAGAGCCGGAGGGAAGTATCGCACACGCAAATGTGCCAGGACAGAGACGTGTTCTACGTTGTCCCCTCTCGTCGTGCAGTTTGTGCCTCTGCTGCTTCTGCTGTTAGGAATCGCTCCTTGAAAGGCGAGCGAGAGCGTCCTTCCGGGTGCATTGCACTGAGTCGAGTGCTCGCTCGGGACTTTGCTCTCGGGGCCAAGGCAAGAGGGCGTGCTTGCCCGCAGAACCGAGAACACGCTGTTGGGCAGAGCTGCAACTGACCGCTGGAGTTCAGCTCTCGCCGGACGGCAGAAGGCGAAGAACGAAGCCGCTTGCGAGCGGCGCAGTGCAGCGAAGAGCTCTCCGAATTCGCCGCTAGCTCCACGGTCCTTCTCAGCTGCGAGTAGCAGCGCTCGCAGTACACAGAGCTCCGCAAGGCCCGAAGAGCCGGAGGGAAGTATCGCACACGAAAATGTGCCAGGACAGAGACGTGTTCTACGTTGTCCCCTCTCGTCGTGCAGTTTGTGCCTCTGCTGCTTCTGCTGTTAGGAATCGCTCCTTGAAAGGCGAGCGAGAGCGTCCTTCCGGGTGCATTGCACTGAGTCGAGTGCTCGCTCGGGACTTTGCTCTCGCGGCCAAGGCAAGAGGGCGTGCTTGCCCGCAGAACCGAGAACACGCTGTTGGGCAGAGCTGCAACTGACCGCTGGAGTTCAGCTCTCGCCGGACGGCAGAAGGCGAAGAACGAAGCCGCTTGCGAGCGGCGCAGTGCAGCGAAGAGCTCTCCGAATTCGCCGCTAGCTCCACGGTCCTTCTCAGCTGCGAGTAGCAGCGCTCGCAGTACACAGAGCTCCGCAAGGCCCGAAGAGCCGGAGGGAAGTATCGCACACGCAAATGTGCCAGGACAGAGACGTGTTCTACGTTGTCCCCTCTCGTCGTGCAGTTTGTGCCTCTGCTGCTTCTGCTGTTAGGAATCGCTCCTTGAAAGGCGAGCGAGAGCGTCCTTCCGGGTGCATTGCACTGAGTCGAGTGCTCGCTCGGGACTTTGCTCTCGCGGCCAAGGCAAGAGGGCGTGCTTGCCCGCAGAACCGAGAACACGCTGTTGGGCAGAGCTGCAACTGACCGCTGGAGTTCAGCTCTCGCCGGACGGCAGAAGGCGAAGAACGAAGCCGCTTGCGAGCGGCGCAGTGCAGCGAAGAGCTCTCCGAATTCGCCGCTAGCTCCACGGTCCTTCTCAGCTGCGAGTAGCAGCGCTCGCAGTACACAGAGCTCCGCAAGGCCCGAAGAGCCGGAGGGAAGTATCGCACACGAAAATGTGCCAGGACAGAGACGTGTTCTACGTTGTCCCCTCTCGTCGTGCAGTTTGTGCCTCTGCTGCTTCTGCTGTTAGGAATCGCTCCTTGAAAGGCGAGCGAGAGCGTCCTTCCGGGTGCATTGCACTGAGTCGAGTGCTCGCTCGGGACTTTGCTCTCGCGGCCAAGGCAAGAGGGCGTGCTTGCCCGCAGAACCGAGAACACGCTGTTGGGCAGAGCTGCAACTGACCGCTGGAGTTCAGCTCTCGCCGGACGGCAGAAGGCGAAGAACGAAGCCGCTTGCGAGCGGCGCAGTGCAGCGAAGAGCTCTCCGAATTCGCCGCTAGCTCCACGGTCCTTCTCAGCTGCGAGTAGCAGCGCTCGCAGTACACAGAGCTTCGCAAGGCCCGAAGAGCCGGAGGGAAGTATCGCACACGAAAATGTGCCAGGACAGAGACGTGTTCTACGTTGTCCCCTCTCGTCGTGCAGTTTGTGCCTCTGCTGCTTCTGCTGTTAGGAATCGCTCCTTGAAAGGCGAGCGAGAGCGTCCTTCCGGGTGCATTGCACTGAGTCGAGTGCTCGCTCGGGACTTTGCTCTCGCGGCCAAGGCAAGAGGGCGTGCTTGCCCGCAGAACCGAGAACACGCTGTTGGGCAGAGCTGCAACTGACCGCTGGAGTTCAGCTCTCGCCGGACGGCAGAAGGCGAAGAACGAAGCCGCTTGCGAGCGGCGCAGTGCAGCGAAGAGCTCTCCGAATTCGCCGCTAGCTCCACGGTCCTTCTCAGCTGCGAGTAGCAGCGCTCGCAGTACACAGAGCTTCGCAAGGCCCGAAGAGCCGGAGGGAAGTATCGCACACGCAAATGTGCCAGGACAGAGACGTGTTCTACGTTGTCCCCTCTCGTCGTGCAGTTTGTGCCTCTGCTGCTTCTGCTGTTAGGAATCGCTCCTTGAAAGGCGAGCGAGAGCGTCCTTCCGGGTGCATTGCACTGAGTCGAGTGCTCGCTCGGGACTTTGCTCTCGCGGCCAAGGCAAGAGGGCGTGCTTGCCCGCAGAACCGAGAACACGCTGTTGGGCAGAGCTGCAACTGACCGCTGGAGTTCAGCTCTCGCCGGACGGCAGAAGGCGAAGAACGAAGCCGCTTGCGAGCGGCGCAGTGCAGCGAAGAGCTCTCCGAATTCGCCGCTAGCTCCACGGTCCTTCTCAGCTGCGAGTAGCAGCGCTCGCAGTACACAGAGCTCCGCAAGGCCCGAAGAGCCGGAGGGAAGTATCGCACACGAAAATGTGCCAGGACAGAGACGTGTTCTACGTTGTCCCCTCTCGTCGTGCAGTTTGTGCCTCTGCTGCTTCTGCTGTTAGGAATCGCTCCTTGAAAGGCGAGCGAGAGCGTCCTTCCGGGTGCATTGCACTGAGTCGAGTGCTCGCTCGGGACTTTGCTCTCGCGGCCAAGGCAAGAGGGCGTGCTTGCCCGCAGAACCGAGAACACGCTGTTGGGCAGAGCTGCAACTGACCGCTGGAGTTCAGCTCTCGCCGGACGGCAGAAGGCGAAGAACGAAGCCGCTTGCGAGCGGCGCAGTGCAGCGAAGAGCTCTCCGAATTCGCCGCTAGCTCCACGGTCCTTCTCAGCTGCGAGTAGCAGCGCTCGCAGTACACAGAGCTTCGCAAGGCCCGAAGAGCCGGAGGGAAGTATCGCACACGAAAATGTGCCAGGACAGAGACGTGTTCTACGTTGTCCCCTCTCGTCGTGCAGTTTGTGCCTCTGCTGCTTCTGCTGTTAGGAATCGCTCCTTGAAAGGCGAGCGAGAGCGTCCTTCCGGGTGCATTGCACTGAGTCGAGTGCTCGCTCGGGACTTTGCTCTCGCGGCCAAGGCAAGAGGGCGTGCTTGCCCGCAGAACCGAGAACACGCTGTTGGGCAGAGCTGCAACTGACCGCTGGAGTTCAGCTCTCGCCGGACGGCAGAAGGCGAAGAACGAAGCCGCTTGCGAGCGGCGCAGTGCAGCGAAGAGCTCTCCGAATTCGCCGCTAGCTCCACGGTCCTTCTCAGCTGCGAGTAGCAGCGCTCGCAGTACACAGAGCTTCGCAAGGCCCGAAGAGCCGGAGGGAAGTATCGCACACGCAAATGTGCCAGGACAGAGACGTGTTCTACGTTGTCCCCTCTCGTCGTGCAGTTTGTGCCTCTGCTGCTTCTGCTGTTAGGAATCGCTCCTTGAAAGGCGAGCGAGAGCGTCCTTCCGGGTGCATTGCACTGAGTCGAGTGCTCGCTCGGGACTTTGCTCTCGCGGCCAAGGCAAGAGGGCGTGCTTGCCCGCAGAACCGAGAACACGCTGTTGGGCAGAGCTGCAACTGACCGCTGGAGTTCAGCTCTCGCCGGACGGCAGAAGGCGAAGAACGAAGCCGCTTGCGAGCGGCGCAGTGCAGCGAAGAGCTCTCCGAATTCGCCGCTAGCTCCACGGTCCTTCTCAGCTGCGAGTAGCAGCGCTCGCAGTACACAGAGCTTCGCAAGGCCCGAAGAGCCGGAGGGAAGTATCGCACACGCAAATGTGCCAGGACAGAGACGTGTTCTACGTTGTCCCCTCTCGTCGTGCAGTTTGTGCCTCTGCTGCTTCTGCTGTTAGGAATCGCTCCTTGAAAGGCGAGCGAGAGCGTCCTTCCGGGTGCATTGCACTGAGTCGAGTGCTCGCTCGGGACTTTGCTCTCGCGGCCAAGGCAAGAGGGCGTGCTTGCCCGCAGAACCGAGAACACGCTGTTGGGCAGAGCTGCAACTGACCGCTGGAGTTCAGCTCTCGCCGGACGGCAGAAGGCGAAGAACGAAGGCGCTTGCGAGCGGCGCAGTGCAGCGAAGAGCTCTCCGAATTCGCCGCTAGCTCCACGGTCCTTCTCAGCTGCGAGTAGCAGCGCTCGCAGTACACAGAGCTTCGCAAGGCCCGAAGAGCCGGAGGGAAGTATCGCACACGAAAATGTGCCAGGACAGAGACGTGTTCTACGTTGTCCCCTCTCGTCGTGCAGTTTGTGCCTCTGCTGCTTCTGCTGTTAGGAATCGCTCCTTGAAAGGCGAGCGAGAGCGTCCTTCCGGGTGCATTGCACTGAGTCGAGTGCTCGCTCGGGACTTTGCTCTCGGGGCCAAGGCAAGAGGGCGTGCTTGCCCGCAGAACCGAGAACACGCTGTTGGGCAGAGCTGCAACTGACCGCTGGAGTTCAGCTCTCGCCGGACGGCAGAAGGCGAAGAACGAAGCCGCTTGCGAGCGGCGCAGTGCAGCGAAGAGCTCTCCGAATTCGCCGCTAGCTCCACGGTCCTTCTCAGCTGCGAGTAGCAGCGCTCGCAGTACACAGAGCTTCGCAAGGCCCGAAGAGCCGGAGGGAAGTATCGCACACGAAAATGTGCCAGGACAGAGACGTGTTCTACGTTGTCCCCTCTCGTCGTGCAGTTTGTGCCTCTGCTGCTTCTGCTGTTAGGAATCGCTCCTTGAAAGGCGAGCGAGAGCGTCCTTCCGGGTGCATTGCACTGAGTCGAGTGCTCGCTCGGGACTTTGCTCTCGCGGCCAAGGCAAGAGGGCGTGCTTGCCCGCAGAACCGAGAACACGCTGTTGGGCAGAGCTGCAACTGACCGCTGGAGTTCAGCTCTCGCCGGACGGCAGAAGGCGAAGAACGAAGCCGCTTGCGAGCGGCGCAGTGCAGCGAAGAGCTCTCCGAATTCGCCGCTAGCTCCACGGTCCTTCTCAGCTGCGAGTAGCAGCGCTCGCAGTACACAGAGCTCCGCAAGGCCCGAAGAGCCGGAGGGAAGTATCGCACACGAAAATGTGCCAGGACAGAGACGTGTTCTACGTTGTCCCCTCTCGTCGTGCAGTTTGTGCCTCTGCTGCTTCTGCTGTTAGGAATCGCTCCTTGAAAGGCGAGCGAGAGCGTCCTTCCGGGTGCATTGCACTGAGTCGAGTGCTCGCTCGGGACTTTGCTCTCGCGGCCAAGGCAAGAGGGCGTGCTTGCCCGCAGAACCGAGAACACGCTGTTGGGCAGAGCTGCAACTGACCGCTGGAGTTCAGCTCTCGCCGGACGGCAGAAGGCGAAGAACGAAGCCGCTTGCGAGCGGCGCAGTGCAGCGAAGAGCTCTCCGAATTCGCCGCTAGCTCCACGGTCCTTCTCAGCTGCGAGTAGCAGCGCTCGCAGTACACAGAGCTTCGCAAGGCCCGAAGAGCCGGAGGGAAGTATCGCACACGAAAATGTGCCAGGACAGAGACGTGTTCTACGTTGTCCCCTCTCGTCGTGCAGTTTGTGCCTCTGCTGCTTCTGCTGTTAGGAATCGCTCCTTGAAAGGCGAGCGAGAGCGTCCTTCCGGGTGCATTGCACTGAGTCGAGTGCTCGCTCGGGACTTTGCTCTCGCGGCCAAGGCAAGAGGGCGTGCTTGCCCGCAGAACCGAGAACACGCTGTTGGGCAGAGCTGCAACTGACCGCTGGAGTTCAGCTCTCGCCGGACGGCAGAAGGCGAAGAACGAAGCCGCTTGCGAGCGGCGCAGTGCAGCGAAGAGCTCTCCGAATTCGCCGCTAGCTCCACGGTCCTTCTCAGCTGCGAGTAGCAGCGCTCGCAGTACACAGAGCTTCGCAAGGCCCGAAGAGCCGGAGGGAAGTATCGCACACGAAAATGTGCCAGGACAGAGACGTGTTCTACGTTGTCCCCTCTCGTCGTGCAGTTTGTGCCTCTGCTGCTTCTGCTGTTAGGAATCGCTCCTTGAAAGGCGAGCGAGAGCGTCCTTCCGGGTGCATTGCACTGAGTCGAGTGCTCGCTCGGGACTTTGCTCTCGCGGCCAAGGCAAGAGGGCGTGCTTGCCCGCAGAACCGAGAACACGCTGTTGGGCAGAGCTGCAACTGACCGCTGGAGTTCAGCTCTCGCCGGACGGCAGAAGGCGAAGAACGAAGCCGCTTGCGAGCGGCGCAGTGCAGCGAAGAGCTCTCCGAATTCGCCGCTAGCTCCACGGTCCTTCTCAGCTGCGAGTAGCAGCGCTCGCAGTACACAGAGCTCCGCAAGGCCCGAAGAGCCGGAGGGAAGTATCGCACACGAAAATGTGCCAGGACAGAGACGTGTTCTACGTTGTCCCCTCTCGTCGTGCAGTTTGTGCCTCTGCTGCTTCTGCTGTTAGGAATCGCTCCTTGAAAGGCGAGCGAGAGCGTCCTTCCGGGTGCATTGCACTGAGTCGAGTGCTCGCTCGGGACTTTGCTCTCGCGGCCAAGGCAAGAGGGCGTGCTTGCCCGCAGAACCGAGAACACGCTGTTGGGCAGAGCTGCAACTGACCGCTGGAGTTCAGCTCTCGCCGGACGGCAGAAGGCGAAGAACGAAGCCGCTTGCGAGCGGCGCAGTGCAGCGAAGAGCTCTCCGAATTCGCCGCTAGCTCCACGGTCCTTCTCAGCTGCGAGTAGCAGCGCTCGCAGTACACAGAGCTTCGCAAGGCCCGAAGAGCCGGAGGGAAGTATCGCACACGCAAATGTGCCAGGACAGAGACGTGTTCTACGTTGTCCCCTCTCGTCGTGCAGTTTGTGCCTCTGCTGCTTCTGCTGTTAGGAATCGCTCCTTGAAAGGCGAGCGAGAGCGTCCTTCCGGGTGCATTGCACTGAGTCGAGTGCTCGCTCGGGACTTTGCTCTCGCGGCCAAGGCAAGAGGGCGTGCTTGCCCGCAGAACCGAGAACACGCTGTTGGGCAGAGCTGCAACTGACCGCTGGAGTTCAGCTCTCGCCGGACGGCAGAAGGCGAAGAACGAAGCCGCTTGCGAGCGGCGCAGTGCAGCGAAGAGCTCTCCGAATTCGCCGCTAGCTCCACGGTCCTTCTCAGCTGCGAGTAGCAGCGCTCGCAGTACACAGAGCTTCGCAAGGCCCGAAGAGCCGGAGGGAAGTATCGCACACGCAAATGTGCCAGGACAGAGACGTGTTCTACGTTGTCCCCTCTCGTCGTGCAGTTTGTGCCTCTGCTGCTTCTGCTGTTAGGAATCGCTCCTTGAAAGGCGAGCGAGAGCGTCCTTCCGGGTGCATTGCACTGAGTCGAGTGCTCGCTCGGGACTTTGCTCTCGCGGCCAAGGCAAGAGGGCGTGCTTGCCCGCAGAACCGAGAACACGCTGTTGGGCAGAGCTGCAACTGACCGCTGGAGTTCAGCTCTCGCCGGACGGCAGAAGGCGAAGAACGAAGCCGCTTGCGAGCGGCGCAGTGCAGCGAAGAGCTCTCCGAATTCGCCGCTAGCTCCACGGTCCTTCTCAGCTGCGAGTAGCAGCGCTCGCAGTACACAGAGCTTCGCAAGGCCCGAAGAGCCGGAGGGAAGTATCGCACACGCAAATGTGCCAGGACAGAGACGTGTTCTACGTTGTCCCCTCTCGTCGTGCAGTTTGTGCCTCTGCTGCTTCTGCTGTTAGGAATCGCTCCTTGAAAGGCGAGCGAGAGCGTCCTTCCGGGTGCATTGCACTGAGTCGAGTGCTCGCTCGGGACTTTGCTCTCGCGGCCAAGGCAAGAGGGCGTGCTTGCCCGCAGAACCGAGAACACGCTGTTGGGCAGAGCTGCAACTGACCGCTGGAGTTCAGCTCTCGCCGGACGGCAGAAGGCGAAGAACGAAGCCGCTTGCGAGCGGCGCAGTGCAGCGAAGAGCTCTCCGAATTCGCCGCTAGCTCCACGGTCCTTCTCAGCTGCGAGTAGCAGCGCTCGCAGTACACAGAGCTTCGCAAGGCCCGAAGAGCCGGAGGGAAGTATCGCACACGCAAATGTGCCAGGACAGAGACGTGTTCTACGTTGTCCCCTCTCGTCGTGCAGTTTGTGCCTCTGCTGCTTCTGCTGTTAGGAATCGCTCCTTGAAAGGCGAGCGAGAGCGTCCTTCCGGGTGCATTGCACTGAGTCGAGTGCTCGCTCGGGACTTTGCTCTCGCGGCCAAGGCAAGAGGGCGTGCTTGCCCGCAGAACCGAGAACACGCTGTTGGGCAGAGCTGCAACTGACCGCTGGAGTTCAGCTCTCGCCGGACGGCAGAAGGCGAAGAACGAAGCCGCTTGCGAGCGGCGCAGTGCAGCGAAGAGCTCTCCGAATTCGCCGCTAGCTCCACGGTCCTTCTCAGCTGCGAGTAGCAGCGCTCGCAGTACACAGAGCTTCGCAAGGCCCGAAGAGCCGGAGGGAAGTATCGCACACGCAAATGTGCCAGGACAGAGACGTGTTCTACGTTGTCCCCTCTCGTCGTGCAGTTTGTGCCTCTGCTGCTTCTGCTGTTAGGAATCGCTCCTTGAAAGGCGAGCGAGAGCGTCCTTCCGGGTGCATTGCACTGAGTCGAGTGCTCGCTCGGGACTTTGCTCTCGCGGCCAAGGCAAGAGGGCGTGCTTGCCCGCAGAACCGAGAACACGCTGTTGGGCAGAGCTGCAACTGACCGCTGGAGTTCAGCTCTCGCCGGACGGCAGAAGGCGAAGAACGAAGCCGCTTGCGAGCGGCGCAGTGCAGCGAAGAGCTCTCCGAATTCGCCGCTAGCTCCACGGTCCTTCTCAGCTGCGAGTAGCAGCGCTCGCAGTACACAGAGCTTCGCAAGGCCCGAAGAGCCGGAGGGAAGTATCGCACACGCAAATGTGCCAGGACAGAGACGTGTTCTACGTTGTCCCCTCTCGTCGTGCAGTTTGTGCCTCTGCTGCTTCTGCTGTTAGGAATCGCTCCTTGAAAGGCGAGCGAGAGCGTCCTTCCGGGTGCATTGCACTGAGTCGAGTGCTCGCTCGGGACTTTGCTCTCGCGGCCAAGGCAAGAGGGCGTGCTTGCCCGCAGAACCGAGAACACGCTGTTGGGCAGAGCTGCAACTGACCGCTGGAGTTCAGCTCTCGCCGGACGGCAGAAGGCGAAGAACGAAGCCGCTTGCGAGCGGCGCAGTGCAGCGAAGAGCTCTCCGAATTCGCCGCTAGCTCCACGGTCCTTCTCAGCTGCGAGTAGCAGCGCTCGCAGTACACAGAGCTTCGCAAGGCCCGAAGAGCCGGAGGGAAGTATCGCACACGAAAATGTGCCAGGACAGAGACGTGTTCTACGTTGTCCCCTCTCGTCGTGCAGTTTGTGCCTCTGCTGCTTCTGCTGTTAGGAATCGCTCCTTGAAAGGCGAGCGAGAGCGTCCTTCCGGGTGCATTGCACTGAGTCGAGTGCTCGCTCGGGACTTTGCTCTCGCGGCCAAGGCAAGAGGGCGTGCTTGCCCGCAGAACCGAGAACACGCTGTTGGGCAGAGCTGCAACTGACCGCTGGAGTTCAGCTCTCGCCGGACGGCAGAAGGCGAAGAACGAAGCCGCTTGCGAGCGGCGCAGTGCAGCGAAGAGCTCTCCGAATTCGCCGCTAGCTCCACGGTCCTTCTCAGCTGCGAGTAGCAGCGCTCGCAGTACACAGAGCTTCGCAAGGCCCGAAGAGCCGGAGGGAAGTATCGCACACGAAAATGTGCCAGGACAGAGACGTGTTCTACGTTGTCCCTTCTCGTCGTGCAGTTTGTGCCTCTGCTGCTTCTGCTGTTAGGAATCGCTCCTTGAAAGGCGAGCGAGAGCGTCCTTCCGGGTGCATTGCACTGAGTCGAGTGCTCGCTCGGGACTTTGCTCTCGCGGCCAAGGCAAGAGGGCGTGCTTGCCCGCAGAACCGAGAACACGCTGTTGGGCAGAGCTGCAACTGACCGCTGGAGTTCAGCTCTCGCCGGACGGCAGAAGGCGAAGAACGAAGCCGCTTGCGAGCGGCGCAGTGCAGCGAAGAGCTCTCCGAATTCGCCGCTAGCTCCACGGTCCTTCTCAGCTGCGAGTAGCAGCGCTCGCAGTACACAGAGCTTCGCAAGGCCCGAAGAGCCGGAGGGAAGTATCGCACACGCAAATGTGCCAGGACAGAGACGTGTTCTACGTTGTCCCCTCTCGTCGTGCAGTTTGTGCCTCTGCTGCTTCTGCTGTTAGGAATCGCTCCTTGAAAGGCGAGCGAGAGCGTCCTTCCGGGTGCATTGCACTGAGTCGAGTGCTCGCTCGGGACTTTGCTCTCGCGGCCAAGGCAAGAGGGCGTGCTTGCCCGCAGAACCGAGAACACGCTGTTGGGCAGAGCTGCAACTGACCGCTGGAGTTCAGCTCTCGCCGGACGGCAGAAGGCGAAGAACGAAGCCGCTTGCGAGCGGCGCAGTGCAGCGAAGAGCTCTCCGAATTCGCCGCTAGCTCCACGGTCCTTCTCAGCTGCGAGTAGCAGCGCTCGCAGTACACAGAGCTTCGCAAGGCCCGAAGAGCCGGAGGGAAGTATCGCACACGAAAATGTGCCAGGACAGAGACGTGTTCTACGTTGTCCCCTCTCGTCGTGCAGTTTGTGCCTCTGCTGCTTCTGCTGTTAGGAATCGCTCCTTGAAAGGCGAGCGAGAGCGTCCTTCCGGGTGCATTGCACTGAGTCGAGTGCTCGCTCGGGACTTTGCTCTCGGGGCCAAGGCAAGAGGGCGTGCTTGCCCGCAGAACCGAGAACACGCTGTTGGGCAGAGCTGCAACTGACCGCTGGAGTTCAGCTCTCGCCGGACGGCAGAAGGCGAAGAACGAAGCCGCTTGCGAGCGGCGCAGTGCAGCGAAGAGCTCTCCGAATTCGCCGCTAGCTCCACGGTCCTTCTCAGCTGCGAGTAGCAGCGCTCGCAGTACACAGAGCTTCGCAAGGCCCGAAGAGCCGGAGGGAAGTATCGCACACGAAAATGTGCCAGGACAGAGACGTGTTCTACGTTGTCCCCTCTCGTCGTGCAGTTTGTGCCTCTGCTGCTTCTGCTGTTAGGAATCGCTCCTTGAAAGGCGAGCGAGAGCGTCCTTCCGGGTGCATTGCACTGAGTCGAGTGCTCGCTCGGGACTTTGCTCTCGGGGCCAAGGCAAGAGGGCGTGCTTGCCCGCAGAACCGAGAACACGCTGTTGGGCAGAGCTGCAACTGACCGCTGGAGTTCAGCTCTCGCCGGACGGCAGAAGGCGAAGAACGAAGCCGCTTGCGAGCGGCGCAGTGCAGCGAAGAGCTCTCCGAATTCGCCGCTAGCTCCACGGTCCTTCTCAGCTGCGAGTAGCAGCGCTCGCAGTACACAGAGCTTCGCAAGGCCCGAAGAGCCGGAGGGAAGTATCGCACACGCAAATGTGCCAGGACAGAGACGTGTTCTACGTTGTCCCCTCTCGTCGTGCAGTTTGTGCCTCTGCTGCTTCTGCTGTTAGGAATCGCTCCTTGAAAGGCGAGCGAGAGCGTCCTTCCGGTGCATTGCACTGAGTCGAGTGCTCGCTCGGGACTTTGCTCTCGCGGCCAAGGCAAGAGGGCGTGCTTGCCCGCAGAACCGAGAACACGCTGTTGGGCAGAGCTGCAACTGACCGCTGGAGTTCAGCTCTCGCCGGACGGCAGAAGGCGAAGAACGAAGCCGCTTGCGAGCGGCGCAGTGCAGCGAAGAGCTCTCCGAATTCGCCGCTAGCTCCACGGTCCTTCTCAGCTGCGAGTAGCAGCGCTCGCAGTACACAGAGCTTCGCAAGGCCCGAAGAGCCGGAGGGAAGTATCGCACACGCAAATGTGCCAGGACAGAGACGTGTTCTACGTTGTCCCCTCTCGTCGTGCAGTTTGTGCCTCTGCTGCTTCTGCTGTTAGGAATCGCTCCTTGAAAGGCGAGCGAGAGCGTCCTTCCGGGTGCATTGCACTGAGTCGAGTGCTCGCTCGGGACTTTA
>NW_028276852.1:0-47690 GCF_052056855.1 Sturnus vulgaris
TCGTCTCTGTCCTGGCACATTTCCGTGTGCCATACTTCCCTCGGGTCTTCGGGCCTTGCGAAGCTCCGTGTACTGCGAGCGCTGCTACTCGCAGCTGAGAAGGACCGTGGAGCTAGCGGCGAATTCGGAGAGCTCTTCGCTGCACTGCGCCGCTCGCAAGCGGCTTCGTTCTTCGCCTTCTGCCGTCCGGCGAGAGCTGAACTCCGGCGGTCAGTTGCAGCTCTGCCCAACAGCGTGTTCTCAGTTCTGCGGGCAAGCACGCCCTCTTGCCTTGGCCCCGAGAGCAAAGTCCCGAGCGAGCACTCGACTCAGTGCAATGCACCCGGAAGGACGCTCTCGCTCGTCTTTCAAGGAGCGATTCCTAACAGCACAAGCAGCAGAGGCACAAACTGCATGACGAGAAGGGACAACGTAGAACACGTCTCTGTCCTGGCACATTTCCGTGTGCCATACTTCCCTCCGGGTCTTCGGGCCTTGCGAAGCTCCGTGTACTGCGAGCGCTGCTACTCGCAGCTGAGAAGGACCGTGGAGCTAGCGGCGAATTCGGAGAGCTCTTCGCTGCACTGCGCCGCTCGCAAGCGGCTTCGTTCTTCGCCTTCTGCCGTCCGGCGAGAGCTGAACTCCGGCGGTCCAGCTGCAGCTCTGCCCAACAGCGTGTTCTCAGTTCTGCGGGCAAGCACGCCCTCTTGCCTTGGCCCCGGGAGCAAAGTCCCGAGCGAGCACTCGACTCAGTGCAATGCACCCGGAAGGACGCTCTCGCTCGTCTTTCAAGGAGCGATTCCTAACAGCACAAGCAGCAGAGGCACAAACTGCATGACGAGAAGGGACAACGTAGAACACGTCTCTGTCCTGGCACATTTCCGTGTGCCATACTTCCCTCCGGGTCTTCGGGCCTTGCGAAGCCCCGTGTACTGCGAGCGCTGCTACTCGCAGCTGAGAAGGACCGTGGAGCTAGCGGCGAATTCGGAGAGCTCTTCGCTGCACTGCGCCGCTCGCAAGCGGCTTCGTTCTTCGCCTTCTGCCGTCCGGCGAGAGCTGAACTCCGGCGGTCAGTTGCAGCTCTGCCCAACAGCGTGTTCTCAGTTCTGCGGGCAAGCACGCCCTCTTGCCTTGGCCCCGAGAGCAAAGTCCCGAGCGAGCACTCGACTCAGTGCAATGCACCCGGAAGGACGCTCTCGCTCGTCTTTCAAGGAGCGATTCCTAACAGCACAAGCAGCAGAGGCACAAACTGCATGACGAGAAGGGACAACGTAGAACACGTCTCTGTCCTGGCACATTTCCGTGTGCCATACTTCCCTCCGGGTCTTCGGGCCTTGCGAAGCCCCGTGTACTGCGAGCGCTGCTACTCGCAGCTGAGAAGGACCGTGGAGCTAGCGGCGAATTCGGAGAGCTCTTCGCTGCACTGCGCCGCTCGCAAGCGGCTTCGTTCTTCGCCTTCTGCCGTCCGGCGAGAGCTGAACTCCGGCGGTCAGTTGCAGCTCTGCCCAACAGCGTGTTCTCAGTTCTGCGGGCAAGCACGCCCTCTTGCCTTGGCCCCGAGAGCAAAGTCCCGAGCGAGCACTCGACTCAGTGCAATGCACCCGGAAGGACGCTCTCGCTCGTCTTTCAAGGAGCGATTCCTAACAGCACAAGCAGCAGAGGCACAAACTGCATGACGAGAAGGGACAACGTAGAACACGTCTCTGTCCTGGCACATTTCCGTGTGCCATACTTCCCTCCGGGTCTTCGGGCCTTGCGAAGCCCCGTGTACTGCGAGCGCTGCTACTCGCAGCTGAGAAGGACCGTGGAGCTAGCGGCGAATTCGGAGAGCTCTTCGCTGCACTGCGCCGCTCGCTCTCGCAAGCGGCTTCGTTCTTCGCCTTCTGCCGTCCGGCGAGAGCTGAACTCCGGCGGTCAGTTGCAGCTCTGCCCAACAGCGTGTTCTCAGTTCTGCGGGCAAGCACGCCCTCTTGCCTTGGCCCCGAGAGCAAAGTCCGAGCGAGCACTCGACTCAGTGCAATGCACCCGGAAGGACGCTCTCGCTCGTCTTTCAAGGAGCGATTCCTAACAGCACAAGCAGCAGAGGCACAAACTGCATGACGAGAAGGGACAACGTAGAACACGTCTCTGTCCTGGCACATTTTCGTGTGCGAAACTTCCCTCCGGGTCTTCGGGCCTTGCGAAGCTCCGTGTACTGCGAGCGCTGCTACTCGCAGCTGAGAAGGACCGTGGAGCTAGCGGCGAATTCGGAGAGCTCTTCGCTGCACTGCGCCGCTCGCAAGCGGCTTCGTTCTTCGCCTTCTGCCGTCCGGCGACAGCTGAACTCCGGCGGTCAGTTGCAGCTCTGCCCAACAGCGTGTTCTCAGTTCTGCGGGCAAGCACGCCCTCTTGCCTTGGCCCCGGAGCAAAGTCCCGAGCGAGCACTCGACTCAGTGCAATGCACCCGGAAGGACGCTCTCGCTCGTCTTTCAAGGAGCGATTCCTAACAGCACAAGCAGCAGAGGCACAAACTGCATGACGAGAAGGGACAACGTAGAACACGTCTCTGTCCTGGCACATTTCCGTGTGCCATACTTCCCTCCGGGTCTTCGGGCCTTGCGAAGCCCCGTGTACTGCGAGCGCTGCTACTCGCAGCTGAGAAGGACCGTGGAGCTAGCGGCGAATTCGGAGAGCTCTTCGCTGCACTGCGCCGCTCGCAAGCGGCTTCGTTCTTCGCCTTCTGCCGTCCGGCGACAGCTGAACTCCGGCGGTCAGTTGCAGCTCTTGCCCAACAGCGTGTTCTCAGTTCTGCGGGCAAGCACGCCCTCTTGCCTTGGCCCCGAGAGCAAAGTCCCGAGCGAGCACTCGACTCAGTGCAATGCACCCGGAAGGACGCTCTCGCTCGTCTTTCAAGGAGCGATTCCTAACAGCACAAGCAGCAGAGGCACAAACTGCATGACGAGAAGGGACAACGTAGAACACGTCTCTGTCCTGGCACATTTCCGTGTGCCATACTTCCCTCCGGGTCTTCGGGCCTTGCGAAGCCCCGTGTACTGCGAGCGCTGCTACTCGCAGCTGAGAAGGACCGTGGAGCTAGCGGCGAATTCGGAGAGCTCTTCGCTGCACTGCGCCGCTCGCAAGCGGCTTCGTTCTTCGCCTTCTGCCGTCCGGCGACAGCTGAACTCCGGCGGTCAGTTGCAGCTCTGCCCAACAGCGTGTTCTCAGTTCTGCGGGCAAGCACGCCCTCTTGCCTTGGCCCCGAGAGCAAAGTCCCGAGCGAGCACTCGACTCAGTGCAATGCACCCGGAAGGACGCTCTCGCTCGTCTTTCAAGGAGCGATTCCTAACAGCACAAGCAGCAGAGGCACAAACTGCATGACGAGAAGGGACAACGTAGAACACGTCTCTGTCCTGGCACATTTCCGTGTGCATACTTCCCTCCGGGTCTTCGGGCCTTGCGAAGCCCCGTGTACTGCGAGCGCTGCTACTCGCAGCTGAGAAGGACCGTGGAGCTAGCGGCGAATTCGGAGAGCTCTTCGCTGCACTGCGCCGCTCGCAAGCGGCTTCGTTCTTCGCCTTCTGCCGTCCGGCGACAGCTGAACTCCGGCGGTCAGTTGCAGCTCTGCCCAACAGCGTGTTCTCAGTTCTGCGGGCAAGCACGCCCTCTTGCCTTGGCCCCGAGAGCAAAGTCCCGAGCGAGCACTCGACTCAGTGCAATGCACCCGGAAGGACGCTCTCGCTCGTCTTTCAAGGAGCGATTCCTAACAGCACAAGCAGCAGAGGCACAAACTGCATGACGAGAAGGGACAACGTAGAACACGTCTCTGTCCTGGCACATTTCCGTGTGCCATACTTCCCTCCGGGTCTTCGGGCCTTGCGAAGCCCCGTGTACTGCGAGCGCTGCTACTCGCAGCTGAGAAGGACCGTGGAGCTAGCGGCGAATTCGGAGAGCTCTTCGCTGCACTGCGCCGCTCGCAAGCGGCTTCGTTCTTCGCCTTCTGCCGTCCGGCGACAGCTGAACTCCGGCGGTCAGTTGCAGCTCTGCCCAACAGCGTGTTCTCAGTTCTGCGGGCAAGCACGCCCTCTTGCCTTGGCCCCGAGAGCAAAGTCCCGAGCGAGCACTCGACTCAGTGCAATGCACCCGGAAGGACGCTCTCGCTCGTCTTTCAAGGAGCGATTCCTAACAGCACAAGCAGCAGAGGCACAAACTGCATGACGAGAAGGGACAACGTAGAACACGTCTCTGTCCTGGCACATTTCCGTGTGCCATACTTCCCTCCGGGTCTTCGGGCCTTGCGAAGCCCGTGTACTGCGAGCGCTGCTACTCGCAGCTGAGAAGGACCGTGGAGCTAGCGGCGAATTCGGAGAGCTCTTCGCTGCACTGCGCCGCTCGCAAGCGGCTTCGTTCTACGCCTTCTGCCGTCCGGCGACAGCTGAACTCCGGCGGTCAGTTGCAGCTCTGCCAACAGCGTGTTCTCAGTTCTGCGGGCAAGCACGCCCTCTTGCCTTGGCCCCGAGAGCAAAGTCCCGAGCGAGCACTCGACTCAGTGCAATGCACCCGGAAGGACGCTCTCGCTCGTCTTTCAAGGAGCGATTCCTAACAGCACAAGCAGCAGAGGCACAAACTGCATGACGAGAAGGGACAACGTAGAACACGTCTCTGTCCTGGCACATTTCCGTGTGCCATACTTCCCTCCGGGTCTTCGGGCCTTGCGAAGCTCCGTGTACTGCGAGCGCTGCTACTCGCAGCTGAGAAGGACCGTGGAGCTAGCGGCGAATTCGGAGAGCTCTTCGCTGCACTGCGCCGCTCGCAAGCGGCTTCGTTCTTCGCCTTCTGCCGTCCGGCGACAGCTGAACTCCGGCGGTCAGTTGCAGCTCTGCCCAACAGCGTGTTCTCAGTTCTGCGGGCAAGCACGCCCTCTTGCCTTGGCCCCGAGAGCAAAGTCCCGAGCGAGCACTCGACTCAGTGCAATGCACCCGGAAGGACGCTCTCGCTCGTCTTTCAAGGAGCGATTCCTAACAGCACAAGCAGCAGAGGCACAAACTGCATGACGAGAAGGGACAACGTAGAACACGTCTCTGTCCTGCACATTTCCGTGTGCCATACTTCCCTCCGGGTCTTCGGGCCTTGCGAAGCTCCGTGTACTGCGAGCGCTGCTACTCGCAGCTCAGAAGGACCGTGGAGCTAGCGGCGAATTCGGAGAGCTCTTCGCTGCACTGCGCCGCTCGCAAGCGGCTTCGTTCTTCGCCTTCTGCCGTCCGGCGACAGCTGAACTCCGGCGGTCAGTTGCAGCTCTGCCCAACAGCGTGTTCTCAGTTCTGCGGGCAAGCACGCCCTCTTGCCTTGGCCCCGAGAGCAAAGTCCCCGAGCGAGCACTCGACTCAGTGCAATGCACCCGGAAGGACGCTCTCGCTCGTCTTTCAAGGAGCGATTCCTAACAGCACAAGCAGCAGAGGCACAAACTGCATGACGAGAAGGGACAACGTAGAACACGTCTCTGTCCTGGCACATTTCCGTGTGCCATACTTCCCTCCGGGTCTTCGGGCCTTGCGAAGCTCCGTGTACTGCGAGCGCTGCTACTCGCAGCTGAGAAGGACCGTGGAGCTAGCGGCGAATTCGGAGAGCTCTTCGCTGCACTGCGCCGCTCGCAAGCGGCTTCGTTCTACGCCTTCTGCCGTCCGGCGACAGCTGAACTCCGGCGGTCAGTTGCAGCTCTGCCCAACAGCGTGTTCTCAGTTCTGCGGGCAAGCACGCCCTCTTGCCTTGGCCCCGGGAGCAAAGTCCCGAGCGAGCACTCGACTCAGTGCAATGCACCCGGAAGGACGCTCTCGCTCGTCTTTCAAGGAGCGATTCCTAACAGCACAAGCAGCAGAGGCACAAACTGCATGACGAGAAGGGACAACGTAGAAACACGTCTCTGTCCTGGCACATTTCCGTGTGCCATACTTCCCTCCGGGTCTTCGGGCCTTGCGAAGCTCCGTGTACTGCGAGCGCTGCTACTCGCAGCTGAGAAGGACCGTGGAGCTAGCGGCGAATTCGGAGAGCTCTTCGCTGCACTGCGCCGCTCGCAAGCGGCTTCGTTCTTCGCCTTCTGCCGTCCGGCGACAGCTGAACTCGGCGGTCAGTTGCAGCTCTGCCCAACAGCGTGTTCTCAGTTCTGCGGGCAAGCACGCCCTCTTGCCTTGGCCCGAGAGCAAAGTCCCGAGCGAGCACTCGACTCAGTGCAATGCACCCGGAAGGACGCTCTCGCTCGTCTTTCAAGGAGCGATTCCTAACAGCACAAGCAGCAGAGGCACAAACTGCATGACGAGAAGGGACAACGTAGAACACGTCTCTGTCCTGGCACATTTCCGTGTGCCATACTTCCCTCCGGGTCTTCGGGCCTTGCGAAGCCCCGTGTACTGCGAGCGCTGCTACTCGCAGCTGAGAAGGACCGTGGAGCTAGCGGCGAATTCGGAGAGCTCTTCGCTGCACTGCGCCGCTCGCAAGCGGCTTCGTTCTTCGCCTTCTGCCGTCCGGCGACAGCTGAACTCCGGCGGTCAGTTGCAGCTCTGCCCAACAGCGTGTTCTCAGTTCTGCGGGCAAGCACGCCCTCTTGCCTTGGCCCCGAGAGCAAAGTCCCGAGCGAGCACTCGACTCAGTGCAATGCACCCGGAAGGACGCTCTCGCTCGTCTTTCAAGGAGCGATTCCTAACAGCACAAGCAGCAGAGGCACAAACTGCATGACGAGAAGGGACAACGTAGAACACGTCTCTGTCCTGGCACATTTCCGTGTGCCATACTTCCCTCCGGGTCTTCGGGCCTTGCGAAGCCCCGTGTACTGCGAGCGCTGCTACTCGCAGCTGAGAAGGACCGTGGAGCTAGCGGCGAATTCGGAGAGCTCTTCGCTGCACTGCGCCGCTCGCAAGCGGCTTCGTTCTTCGCCTTCTGCCGTCCGGCGACAGCTGAACTCCGGCGGTCAGTTGCAGCTCTGCCCAACAGCGTGTTCTCAGTTCTGCGGGCAAGCACGCCCTCTTGCCTTGGCCCCGAGAGCAAAGTCCCGAGCGAGCACTCGACTCAGTGCAATGCACCCGGAAGGACGCTCTCGCTCGTCTTTCAAGGAGCGATTCCTAACAGCACAAGCAGCAGAGGCACAAACTGCATGACGAGAAGGGACAACGTAGAACACGTCTCTGTCCTGGCACATTTCCGTGTGCCATACTTCCCTCCGGGTCTTCGGGCCTTGCGAAGCCCCGTGTACTGCGAGCGCTGCTACTCGCAGCTGAGAAGGACCGTGGAGCTAGCGGCGAATTCGGAGAGCTCTTCGCTGCACTGCGCCGCTCGCAAGCGGCTTCGTTCTACGCCTTCTGCCGTCCGGCGACAGCTGAACTCCGGCGGTCAGTTGCAGCTCTGCCCAACAGCGTGTTCTCAGTTCTGCGGGCAAGCACGCCCTCTTGCCTTGGCCCCGAGAGCAAAGTCCCGAGCGAGCACTCGACTCAGTGCAATGCACCCGGAAGGACGCTCTCGCTCGTCTTTCAAGGAGCGATTCCTAACAGCACAAGCAGCAGAGGCACAAACTGCATGACGAGAAGGGACAACGTAGAACACGTCTCTGTCCTGGCACATTTCCGTGTGCCATACTTCCCTCCGGGTCTTCGGGCCTTGCGAAGCTCCGTGTACTGCGAGCGCTGCTACTCGCAGCTGAGAAGGACCGTGGAGCTAGCGGCGAATTCGGAGAGCTCTTCGCTGCACTGCGCCGCTCGCAAGCGGCTTCGTTCTTCGCCTTCTGCCGTCCGGCGACAGCTGAACTCCGGCGGTCAGTTGCAGCTCTGCCCAACAGCGTGTTCTCAGTTCTGCGGGCAAGCACGCCCTCTTGCCTTGGCCCCGAGAGCAAAGTCCCGAGCGAGCACTCGACTCAGTGCAATGCACCCGGAAGGACGCTCTCGCTCGTCTTTCAAGGAGCGATTCCTAACAGCACAAGCAGCAGAGGCACAAACTGCATGACGAGAAGGGACAACGTAGAACACGTCTCTGTCCTGGCACATTTCCGTGTGCGATACTTCCCTCCGGGTCTTCGGGCCTTGCGAAGCTCCGTGTACTGCGAGCGCTGCTACTCGCAGCTCAGAAGGACCGTGGAGCTAGCGGCGAATTCGGAGAGCTCTTCGCTGCACTGCGCCGCTCGCAAGCGGCTTCGTTCTTCGCCTTCTGCCGTCCGGCGACAGCTGAACTCCGGCGGTCAGTTGCAGCTCTGCCCAACAGCGTGTTCTCAGTTCTGCGGGCAAGCACGCCCTCTTGCCTTGGCCCCGAGAGCAAAGTCCCGAGCGAGCACTCGACTCAGTGCAATGCACCCGGAAGGACGCTCTCGCTCGTCTTTCAAGGAGCGATTCCTAACAGCACAAGCAGCAGAGGCACAAACTGCATGACGAGAAGGGACAACGTAGAACACGTCTCTGTCCTGGCACATTTCCGTGTGCCATACTTCCCTCCGGGTCTTCGGGCCTTGCGAAGCTCCGTGTACTGCGAGCGCTGCTACTCGCAGCTCAGAAGGACCGTGGAGCTAGCGGCGAATTCGGAGAGCTCTTCGCTGCACTGCGCCGCTCGCAAGCGGCTTCGTTCTTCGCCTTCTGCCGTCCGGCGACAGCTGAACTCCGGCGGTCAGTTGCAGCTCTGCCCAACAGCGTGTTCTCAGTTCTGCGGGCAAGCACGCCCTCTTGCCTTGGCCCCGAGAGCAAAGTCCCGAGCGAGCACTCGACTCAGTGCAATGCACCCGGAAGGACGCTCTCGCTCGTCTTTCAAGGAGCGATTCCTAACAGCACAAGCAGCAGAGGCACAAACTGCATGACGAGAAGGGACAACGTAGAACACGTCTCTGTCCTGGCACATTTCCGTGTGCCATACTTCCCTCCGGGTCTTCGGGCCTTGCGAAGCTCCGTGTACTGCGAGCGCTGCTACTCGCAGCTGAGAAGGACCGTGGAGCTAGCGGCGAATTCGGAGAGCTCTTCGCTGCACTGCGCCGCTCGCAAGCGGCTTCGTTCTACGCCTTCTGCCGTCCGGCGAGAGCTGAACTCCGGCGGTCAGTTGCAGCTCTGCCCAACAGCGTGTTCTCAGTTCTGCGGGCAAGCACGCCCTCTTGCCTTGGCCCCGGGAGCAAAGTCCCGAGCGAGCACTCGACTCAGTGCAATGCACCCGGAAGGACGCTCTCGCTAGTCTTTCAAGGAGCGATTCCTAACAGCACAAGCAGCAGAGGCACAAACTGCATGACGAGAAGGGACAACGTAGAACACGTCTCTGTCCTGGCACATTTCCGTGTGCCATACTTCCCTCCGGGTCTTCGGGCCTTGCGAAGCCCCGTGTACTGCGAGCGCTGCTACTCGCAGCTCAGAAGGACCGTGGAGCTAGCGGCGAATTCGGAGAGCTCTTCGCTGCACTGCGCCGCTCGCAAGCGGCTTCGTTCTTCGCCTTCTGCCGTCCGGCGACAGCTGAACTCCGGCGGTCAGTTGCAGCTCTGCCCAACAGCGTGTTCTCAGTTCTGCGGGCAAGCACGCCCTCTTGCCTTGGCCCCGGGAGCAAAGTCCCGAGCGAGCACTCGACTCAGTGCAATGCACCCGGAAGGACGCTCTCGCTCGTCTTTCAAGGAGCGATTCCTAACAGCACAAGCAGCAGAGGCACAAACTGCATGACGAGAAGGGACAACGTAGAACACGTCTCTGTCCTGGCACATTTCCGTGTGCCATACTTCCCTCCGGGTCTTCGGGCCTTGCGAAGCCCCGTGTACTGCGAGCGCTGCTACTCGCAGCTGAGAAGGACCGTGGAGCTAGCGGCGAATTCGGAGAGCTCTTCGCTGCACTGCGCCGCTCGCAAGCGGCTTCGTTCTTCGCCTTCTGCCGTCCGGCGACAGCTGAACTCCGGCGGTCAGTTGCAGCTCTGCCCAACAGCGTGTTCTCAGTTCTGCGGGCAAGCACGCCCTCTTGCCTTGGCCCCGGGAGCAAAGTCCCGAGCGAGCACTCGACTCAGTGCAATGCACCCGGAAGGACGCTCTCGCTCGTCTTTCAAGGAGCGATTCCTAACAGCACAAGCAGCAGAGGCACAAACTGCATGACGAGAAGGGACAACGTAGAACACGTCTCTGTCCTGGCACATTTCCGTGTGCCATACTTCCCTCCGGGTCTTCGGGCCTTGCGAAGCCCCGTGTACTGCGAGCGCTGCTACTCGCAGCTGAGAAGGACCGTGGAGCTAGCGGCGAATTCGGAGAGCTCTTCGCTGCACTGCGCCGCTCGCAAGCGGCTTCGTTCTTCGCCTTCTGCCGTCCGGCGACAGCTGAACTCCGGCGGTCAGTTGCAGCTCTGCCCAACAGCGTGTTCTCAGTTCTGCGGGCAAGCACGCCCTCTTGCCTTGGCCCCGGGAGCAAAGTCCCGAGCGAGCACTCGACTCAGTGCAATGCACCCGGAAGGACGCTCTCGCTCGTCTTTCAAGGAGCGATTCCTAACAGCAGAAGCAGCAGAGGCACAAACTGCATGACGAGAAGGGACAACGTAGAACACGTCTCTGTCCTGGCACATTTCCGTGTGCCATACTTCCCTCCGGGTCTTCGGGCCTTGCGAAGCCCCGTGTACTGCGAGCGCTGCTACTCGCAGCTGAGAAGGACCGTGGAGCTAGCGGCGAATTCGGAGAGCTCTTCGCTGCACTGCGCCGCTCGCAAGCGGCTTCGTTCTTCGCCTTCTGCCGTCCGGCGACAGCTGAACTCCGGCGGTCAGTTGCAGCTCTGCCCAACAGCGTGTTCTCAGTTCTGCGGGCAAGCACGCCCTCTTGCCTTGGCCCCGGGAGCAAAGTCCCGAGCGAGCACTCGACTCAGTGCAATGCACCCGGAAGGACGCTCTCGCTCGTCTTTCAAGGAGCGATTCCTAACAGCACAAGCAGCAGAGGCACAAACTGCATGACGAGAAGGGACAACGTAGAACACGTCTCTGTCCTGGCACATTTCCGTGTGCCATACTTCCCTCCGGGTCTTCGGGCCTTGCGAAGCCCCGTGTACTGCGAGCGCTGCTACTCGCAGCTGAGAAGGACCGTGGAGCTAGCGGCGAATTCGGAGAGCTCTTCGCTGCACTGCGCCGCTCGCAAGCGGCTTCGTTCTTCGCCTTCTGCCGTCCGGCGAGAGCTGAACTCCGGCGGTCAGTTGCAGCTCTGCCCAACAGCGTGTTCTCAGTTCTGCGGGCAAGCACGCCCTCTTGCCTTGGCCCCGAGAGCAAAGTCCCGAGCGAGCACTCGACTCAGTGCAATGCACCCGGAAGGACGCTCTCGCTCGTCTTTCAAGGAGCGATTCCTAACAGCACAAGCAGCAGAGGCACAAACTGCATGACGAGAAGGGACAACGTAGAACACGTCTCTGTCCTGGCACATTTCCGTGTGCCATACTTCCCTCCGGGTCTTCGGGCCTTGCGAAGCTCCGTGTACTGCGAGCGCTGCTACTCGCAGCTGAGAAGGACCGTGGAGCTAGCGGCGAATTCGGAGAGCTCTTCGCTGCACTGCGCCGCTCGCAAGCGGCTTCGTTCTTCGCCTTCTGCCGTCCGGCGAGAGCTGAACTCCGGCGGTCAGTTGCAGCTCTGCCCAACAGCGTGTTCTCAGTTCTGCGGGCAAGCACGCCCTCTTGCCTTGGCCCCGAGAGCAAAGTCCCGAGCGAGCACTCGACTCAGTGCAATGCACCCGGAAGGACGCTCTCGCTCGTCTTTCAAGGAGCGATTCCTAACAGCAGAAGCAGCAGAGGCACAAACTGCATGACGAGAAGGGACAACGTAGAACACGTCTCTGTCCTGGCACATTTCCGTGTGCCATACTTCCCTCCGGGTCTTCGGGCCTTGCGAAGCCCCGTGTACTGCGAGCGCTGCTACTCGCAGCTGAGAAGGACCGTGGAGCTAGCGGCGAATTCGGAGAGCTCTTCGCTGCACTGCGCCGCTCGCAAGCGGCTTCGTTCTTCGCCTTCTGCCGTCCGGCGAGAGCTGAACTCCGGCGGTCAGTTGCAGCTCTGCCCAACAGCGTGTTCTCAGTTCTGCGGGCAAGCACGCCCTCTTGCCTTGGCCCCGAGAGCAAAGTCCCGAGCGAGCACTCGACTCAGTGCAATGCACCCGGAAGGACGCTCTCGCTCGTCTTTCAAGGAGCGATTCCTAACAGCACAAGCAGCAGAGGCACAAACTGCATGACGAGAAGGGACAACGTAGAACACGTCTCTGTCCTGGCACATTTCCGTGTGCCATACTTCCCTCCGGGTCTTCGGGCCTTGCGAAGCTCCGTGTACTGCGAGCGCTGCTACTCGCAGCTGAGAAGGACCGTGGAGCTAGCGGCGAATTCGGAGAGCTCTTCGCTGCACTGCGCCGCTCGCAAGCGGCTTCGTTCTTCGCCTTCTGCCGTCCGGCGACAGCTGAACTCCGGCGGTCAGTTGCAGCTCTGCCCAACAGCGTGTTCTCAGTTCTGCGGGCAAGCACGCCCTCTTGCCTTGGCCCCGAGAGCAAAGTCCCGAGCGAGCACTCGACTCAGTGCAATGCACCCGGAAGGACGCTCTCGCTCGTCTTTCAAGGAGCGATTCCTAACAGCACAAGCAGCAGAGGCACAAACTGCATGACGAGAAGGGACAACGTAGAACACGTCTCTGTCCTGGCACATTTCCGTGTGCCATACTTCCCTCCGGGTCTTCGGGCCTTGCGAAGCTCCGTGTACTGCGAGCGCTGCTACTCGCAGCTGAGAAGGACCGTGGAGCTAGCGGCGAATTCGGAGAGCTCTTCGCTGCACTGCGCCGCTCGCAAGCGGCTTCGTTCTTCGCCTTCTGCCGTCCGGCGAGAGCTGAACTCCGGCGGTCAGTTGCAGCTCTGCCCAACAGCGTGTTCTCAGTTCTGCGGGCAAGCACGCCCTCTTGCCTTGGCCCCGAGAGCAAAGTCCCGAGCGAGCACTCGACTCAGTGCAATGCACCCGGAAGGACGCTCTCGCTCGTCTTTCAAGGAGCGATTCCTAACAGCACAAGCAGCAGAGGCACAAACTGCATGACGAGAAGGGACAACGTAGAACACGTCTCTGTCCTGGCACATTTCCGTGTGCCATACTTCCCTCCGGGTCTTCGGGCCTTGCGAAGCCCCGTGTACTGCGAGCGCTGCTACTCGCAGCTGAGAAGGACCGTGGAGCTAGCGGCGAATTCGGAGAGCTCTTCGCTGCACTGCGCCGCTCGCAAGCGGCTTCGTTCTTCGCCTTCTGCCGTCCGGCGAGAGCTGAACTCCGGCGGTCAGTTGCAGCTCTGCCCAACAGCGTGTTCTCAGTTCTGCGGGCAAGCACGCCCTCTTGCCTTGGCCCCGAGAGCAAAGTCCCGAGCGAGCACTCGACTCAGTGCAATGCACCCGGAAGGACGCTCTCGCTCGTCTTTCAAGGAGCGATTCCTAACAGCACAAGCAGCAGAGGCACAAACTGCATGACGAGAAGGGACAACGTAGAACACGTCTCTGTCCTGGCACATTTCCGTGTGCCATACTTCCCTCCGGGTCTTCGGGCCTTGCGAAGCCCCGTGTACTGCGAGCGCTGCTACTCGCAGCTGAGAAGGACCGTGGAGCTAGCGGCGAATTCGGAGAGCTCTTCGCTGCACTGCGCCGCTCGCAAGCGGCTTCGTTCTTCGCCTTCTGCCGTCCGGCGAGAGCTGAACTCCGGCGGTCAGTTGCAGCTCTGCCCAACAGCGTGTTCTCAGTTCTGCGGGCAAGCACGCCCTCTTGCCTTGGCCCCGAGAGCAAAGTCCCGAGCGAGCACTCGACTCAGTGCAATGCACCCGGAAGGACGCTCTCGCTCGTCTTTCAAGGAGCGATTCCTAACAGCACAAGCAGCAGAGGCACAAACTGCATGACGAGAAGGGACAACGTAGAACACGTCTCTGTCCTGGCACATTTCCGTGTGCCATACTTCCCTCCGGGTCTTCGGGCCTTGCGAAGCCCCGTGTACTGCGAGCGCTGCTACTCGCAGCTGAGAAGGACCGTGGAGCTAGCGGCGAATTCGGAGAGCTCTTCGCTGCACTGCGCCGCTCGCAAGCGGCTTCGTTCTTCGCCTTCTGCCGTCCGGCGAGAGCTGAACTCCGGCGGTCAGTTGCAGCTCTGCCCAACAGCGTGTTCTCAGTTCTGCGGGCAAGCACGCCCTCTTGCCTTGGCCCCGAGAGCAAAGTCCCGAGCGAGCACTCGACTCAGTGCAATGCACCCGGAAGGACGCTCTCGCTCGTCTTTCAAGGAGCGATTCCTAACAGCAGAAGCAGCAGAGGCACAAACTGCATGACGAGAAGGGACAACGTAGAACACGTCTCTGTCCTGGCACATTTCCGTGTGCCATACTTCCCTCCGGGTCTTCGGGCCTTGCGAAGCCCCGTGTACTGCGAGCGCTGCTACTCGCAGCTGAGAAGGACCGTGGAGCTAGCGGCGAATTCGGAGAGCTCTTCGCTGCACTGCGCCGCTCGCAAGCGGCTTCGTTCTTCGCCTTCTGCCGTCCGGCGACAGCTGAACTCCGGCGGTCAGTTGCAGCTCTGCCCAACAGCGTGTTCTCAGTTCTGCGGGCAAGCACGCCCTCTTGCCTTGGCCCCGAGAGCAAAGTCCCGAGCGAGCACTCGACTCAGTGCAATGCACCCGGAAGGACGCTCTCGCTCGTCTTTCAAGGAGCGATTCCTAACAGCACAAGCAGCAGAGGCACAAACTGCATGACGAGAAGGGACAACGTAGAACACGTCTCTGTCCTGGCACATTTCCGTGTGCCATACTTCCCTCCGGGTCTTCGGGCCTTGCGAAGCCCCGTGTACTGCGAGCGCTGCTACTCGCAGCTCAGAAGGACCGTGGAGCTAGCGGCGAATTCGGAGAGCTCTTCGCTGCACTGCGCCGCTCGCAAGCGGCTTCGTTCTTCGCCTTCTGCCGTCCGGCGAGAGCTGAACTCCGGCGGTCAGTTGCAGCTCTGCCCAACAGCGTGTTCTCAGTTCTGCGGGCAAGCACGCCCTCTTGCCTTGGCCCCGAGAGCAAAGTCCCGAGCGAGCACTCGACTCAGTGCAATGCACCCGGAAGGACGCTCTCGCTCGTCTTTCAAGGAGCGATTCCTAACAGCACAAGCAGCAGAGGCACAAACTGCATGACGAGAAGGGACAACGTAGAACACGTCTCTGTCCTGGCACATTTCCGTGTGCCATACTTCCCTCCGGGTCTTCGGGCCTTGCGAAGCCCCGTGTACTGCGAGCGCTGCTACTCGCAGCTGAGAAGGACCGTGGAGCTAGCGGCGAATTCGGAGAGCTCTTCGCTGCACTGCGCCGCTCGCAAGCGGCTTCGTTCTTCGCCTTCTGCCGTCCGGCGAGAGCTGAACTCCGGCGGTCAGTTGCAGCTCTGCCCAACAGCGTGTTCTCAGTTCTGCGGGCAAGCACGCCCTCTTGCCTTGGCCCCGAGAGCAAAGTCCCGAGCGAGCACTCGACTCAGTGCAATGCACCCGGAAGGACGCTCTCGCTCGTCTTTCAAGGAGCGATTCCTAACAGCAGAAGCAGCAGAGGCACAAACTGCATGACGAGAAGGGACAACGTAGAACACGTCTCTGTCCTGGCACATTTCCGTGTGCCATACTTCCCTCCGGGTCTTCGGGCCTTGCGAAGCCCCGTGTACTGCGAGCGCTGCTACTCGCAGCTGAGAAGGACCGTGGAGCTAGCGGCGAATTCGGAGAGCTCTTCGCTGCACTGCGCCGCTCGCAAGCGGCTTCGTTCTTCGCCTTCTGCCGTCCGGCGACAGCTGAACTCCGGCGGTCAGTTGCAGCTCTGCCCAACAGCGTGTTCTCAGTTCTGCGGGCAAGCACGCCCTCTTGCCTTGGCCCCGAGAGCAAAGTCCCGAGCGAGCACTCGACTCAGTGCAATGCACCCGGAAGGACGCTCTCGCTCGTCTTTCAAGGAGCGATTCCTAACAGCACAAGCAGCAGAGGCACAAACTGCATGACGAGAAGGGACAACGTAGAACACGTCTCTGTCCTGGCACATTTCCGTGTGCCATACTTCCCTCCGGGTCTTCGGGCCTTGCGAAGCCCCGTGTACTGCGAGCGCTGCTACTCGCAGCTGAGAAGGACCGTGGAGCTAGCGGCGAATTCGGAGAGCTCTTCGCTGCACTGCGCCGCTCGCAAGCGGCTTCGTTCTTCGCCTTCTGCCGTCCGGCGACAGCTGAACTCCGGCGGTCAGTTGCAGCTCTGCCCAACAGCGTGTTCTCAGTTCTGCGGGCAAGCACGCCCTCTTGCCTTGGCCCCGAGAGCAAAGTCCCGAGCGAGCACTCGACTCAGTGCAATGCACCCGGAAGGACGCTCTCGCTCGTCTTTCAAGGAGCGATTCCTAACAGCACAAGCAGAGAGGCACAAACTGCATGACGAGAAGGGACAACGTAGAACACGTCTCTGTCCTGGCACATTTCCGTGTGCCATACTTCCCTCCGGGTCTTCGGTCCTTGCGAAGCCCCGTGTACTGCGAGCGCTGCTACTCGCAGCTGAGAAGGACCGTGGAGCTAGCGGCGAATTCGGAGAGCTCTTCGCTGCACTGCGCCGCTCGCAAGCGGCTTCGTTCTACGCCTTCTGCCGTCCGGCGAGAGCTGAACTCCGGCGGTCAGTTGCAGCTCTGCCCAACAGCGTGTTCTCAGTTCTGCGGGCAAGCACGCCCTCTTGCCTTGGCCCCGAGAGCAAAGTCCCGAGCGAGCACTCGACTCAGTGCAATGCACCCGGAAGGACGCTCTCGCTCGTCTTTCAAGGAGCGATTCCTAACAGCACAAGCAGCAGAGGCACAAACTGCATGACGAGAAGGGACAACGTAGAACACGTCTCTGTCCTGGCACATTTCCGTGTGCCATACTTCCCTCCGGGTCTTCGGGCCTTGCGAAGCTCCGTGTACTGCGAGCGCTGCTACTCGCAGCTGAGAAGGACCGTGGAGCTAGCGGCGAATTCGGAGAGCTCTTCGCTGCACTGCGCCGCTCGCAAGCGGCTTCGTTCTACGCCTTCTGCCGTCCGGCGAGAGCTGAACTCCGGCGGTCAGTTGCAGCTCTGCCCAACAGCGTGTTCTCAGTTCTGCGGGCAAGCACGCCCTCTTGCCTTGGCCCCGAGAGCAAAGTCCCGAGCGAGCACTCGACTCAGTGCAATGCACCCGGAAGGACGCTCTCGCTCGTCTTTCAAGGAGCGATTCCTAACAGCACAAGCAGCAGAGGCACAAACTGCATGACGAGAAGGGACAACGTAGAACACGTCTCTGTCCTGGCACATTTCCGTGTGCCATACTTCCCTCCGGGTCTTCGGGCCTTGCGAAGCTCCGTGTACTGCGAGCGCTGCTACTCGCAGCTGAGAAGGACCGTGGAGCTAGCGGCGAATTCGGAGAGCTCTTCGCTGCACTGCGCCGCTCGCAAGCGGCTTCGTTCTTCGCCTTCTGCCGTCCGGCGACAGCTGAACTCCGGCGGTCAGTTGCAGCTCTGCCCAACAGCGTGTTCTCAGTTCTGGCGGGCAAGCACGCCCTCTTGCCTTGGCCCCGAGAGCAAAGTCCCGAGCGAGCACTCGACTCAGTGCAATGCACCCGGAAGGACGCTCTCGCTCGTCTTTCAAGGAGCGATTCCTAACAGCACAAGCAGCAGAGGCACAAACTGCATGACGAGAAGGGACAACGTAGAACACGTCTCTGTCCTGGCACATTTCCGTGTGCCATACTTCCCTCCGGGTCTTCGGGCCTTGCGAAGCCCCGTGTACTGCGAGCGCTGCTACTCGCAGCTGAGAAGGACCGTGGAGCTAGCGGCGAATTCGGAGAGCTCTTCGCTGCACTGCGCCGCTCGCAAGCGGCTTCGTTCTTCGCCTTCTGCCGTCCGGCGACAGCTGAACTCCGGCGGTCAGTTGCAGCTCTGCCCAACAGCGTGTTCTCAGTTCTGCGGGCAAGCACGCCCTCTTGCCTTGGCCCCGAGAGCAAAGTCCCGAGCGAGCACTCGACTCAGTGCAATGCACCCGGAAGGACGCTCTCGCTCGTCTTTCAAGGAGCGATTCCTAACAGCACAAGCAGCAGAGGCACAAACTGCATGACGAGAAGGGACAACGTAGAACACGTCTCTGTCCTGGCACATTTCCGTGTGCCATACTTCCCTCCGGGTCTTCGGGCCTTGCGAAGCTCCGTGTACTGCGAGCGCTGCTACTCGCAGCTGAGAAGGACCGTGGAGCTAGCGGCGAATTCGGAGAGCTCTTCGCTGCACTGCGCCGCTCGCAAGCGGCTTCGTTCTTCGCCTTCTGCCGTCCGGCGACAGCTGAACTCCGGCGGTCAGTTGCAGCTCTGCCCAACAGCGTGTTCTCAGTTCTGCGGGCAAGCACGCCCTCTTGCCTTGGCCCCGAGAGCAAAGTCCCGAGCGAGCACTCGACTCAGTGCAATGCACCCGGAAGGACGCTCTCGCTCGTCTTTCAAGGAGCGATTCCTAACAGCACAAGCAGCAGAGGCACAAACTGCATGACGAGAAGGGACAACGTAGAACACGTCTCTGTCCTGGCACATTTCCGTGTGCCATACTTCCCTCCGGGTCTTCGGGCCTTGCGAAGCTCCGTGTACTGCGAGCGCTGCTACTCGCAGCTGAGAAGGACCGTGGAGCTAGCGGCGAATTCGGAGAGCTCTTCGCTGCACTGCGCCGCTCGCAAGCGGCTTCGTTCTACGCCTTCTGCCGTCCGGCGACAGCTGAACTCCGGCGGTCAGTTGCAGCTCTGCCCAACAGCGTGTTCTCAGTTCTGCGGGCAAGCACGCCCTCTTGCCTTGGCCCCGGGAGCAAAGTCCCGAGCGAGCACTCGACTCAGTGCAATGCACCCGGAAGGACGCTCTCGCTCGTCTTTCAAGGAGCGATTCCTAACAGCACAAGCAGCAGAGGCACAAACTGCATGACGAGAAGGGACAACGTAGAACACGTCTCTGTCCTGGCACATTTCCGTGTGCCATACTTCCCTCCGGGTCTTCGGGCCTTGCGAAGCCCCGTGTACTGCGAGCGCTGCTACTCGCAGCTGAGAAGGACCGTGGAGCTAGCGGCGAATTCGGAGAGCTCTTCGCTGCACTGCGCCGCTCGCAAGCGGCTTCGTTCTACGCCTTCTGCCGTCCGGCGACAGCTGAACTCCGGCGGTCAGTTGCAGCTCTGCCCAACAGCGTGTTCTCAGTTCTGCGGGCAAGCACGCCCTCTTGCCTTGGCCCCGAGAGCAAAGTCCCGAGCGAGCACTCGACTCAGTGCAATGCACCCGGAAGGACGCTCTCGCTCGTCTTTCAAGGAGCGATTCCTAACAGCACAAGCAGCAGAGGCACAAACTGCATGACGAGAAGGGACAACGTAGAACACGTCTCTGTCCTGGCACATTTCCGTGTGCCATACTTCCCTCCGGGTCTTCGGGCCTTGCGAAGCCCTGTGTACTGCGAGCGCTGCTACTCGCAGCTGAGAAGGACCGTGGAGCTAGCGGCGAATTCGGAGAGCTCTTCGCTGCACTGCGCCGCTCGCAAGCGGCTTCGTTCTTCGCCTTCTGCCGTCCGGCGAGAGCTGAACTCCGGCGGTCAGTTGCAGCTCTGCCCAACAGCGTGTTCTCAGTTCTGCGGGCAAGCACGCCCTCTTGCCTTGGCCCCGAGAGCAAAGTCCCGAGCGAGCACTCGACTCAGTGCAATGCACCCGGAAGGACGCTCTCGCTCGTCTTTCAAGGAGCGATTCCTAACAGCACAAGCAGCAGAGGCACAAACTGCATGACGAGAAGGGACAACGTAGAACACGTCTCTGTCCTGGCACATTTCCGTGTGCCATACTTCCCTCCGGGTCTTCGGGCCTTGCGAAGCCCCGTGTACTGCGAGCGCTGCTACTCGCAGCTGAGAAGGACCGTGGAGCTAGCGGCGAATTCGGAGAGCTCTTCGCTGCACTGCGCCGCTCGCAAGCGGCTTCGTTCTTCGCCTTCTGCCGTCCGGCGAGAGCTGAACTCCGGCGGTCAGTTGCAGCTCTGCCCAACAGCGTGTTCTCAGTTCTGCGGGCAAGCACGCCCTCTTGCCTTGGCCCCGAGAGCAAAGTCCCGAGCGAGCACTCGACTCAGTGCAATGCACCCGGAAGGACGCTCTCGCTCGTCTTTCAAGGAGCGATTCCTAACAGCACAAGCAGCAGAGGCACAAACTGCATGACGAGAAGGGACAACGTAGAACACGTCTCTGTCCTGGCACATTTCCGTGTGCCATACTTCCCTCCGGGTCTTCGGGCCTTGCGAAGCTCCGTGTACTGCGAGCGCTGCTACTCGCAGCTGAGAAGGACCGTGGAGCTAGCGGCGAATTCGGAGAGCTCTTCGCTGCACTGCGCCGCTCGCAAGCGGCTTCGTTCTACGCCTTCTGCCGTCCGGCGACAGCTGAACTCCGGCGGTCAGTTGCAGCTCTGCCCAACAGCGTGTTCTCAGTTCTGCGGGCAAGCACGCCCTCTTGCCTTGGCCCCGAGAGCAAAGTCCCGAGCGAGCACTCGACTCAGTGCAATGCACCCGGAAGGACGCTCTCGCTCGTCTTTCAAGGAGCGATTCCTAACAGCACAAGCAGCAGAGGCACAAACTGCATGACGAGAAGGGACAACGTAGAACACGTCTCTGTCCTGGCACATTTCCGTGTGCCATACTTCCCTCCGGGTCTTCGGGCCTTGCGAAGCTCCGTGTACTGCGAGCGCTGCTACTCGCAGCTGAGAAGGACCGTGGAGCTAGCGGCGAATTCGGAGAGCTCTTCGCTGCACTGCGCCGCTCGCAAGCGGCTTCGTTCTACGCCTTCTGCCGTCCGGCGACAGCTGAACTCCGGCGGTCAGTTGCAGCTCTGACCAACAGCGTGTTCTCAGTTCTGCGGGCAAGCACGCCCTCTTGCCTTGGCCCCGAGAGCAAAGTCCCGAGCGAGCACTCGACTCAGTGCAATGCACCCGGAAGGACGCTCTCGCTCGTCTTTCAAGGAGCGATTCCTAACAGCACAAGCAGCAGAGGCACAAACTGCATGACGAGAAGGGACAACGTAGAACACGTCTCTGTCCTGGCACATTTCCGTGTGCCATACTTCCCTCCGGGTCTTCGGGCCTTGCGAAGCTCCGTGTACTGCGAGCGCTGCTACTCGCAGCTCAGAAGGACCGTGGAGCTAGCGGCGAATTCGGAGAGCTCTTCGCTGCACTGCGCCGCTCGCAAGCGGCTTCGTTCTTCGCCTTCTGCCGTCCGGCGACAGCTGAACTCCGGCGGTCAGTTGCAGCTCTGCCCAACAGCGTGTTCTCAGTTCTGCGGGCAAGCACGCCCTCTTGCCTTGGCCCCGAGAGCAAAGTCCCGAGCGAGCACTCGACTCAGTGCAATGCACCCGGAAGGACGCTCTCGCCCGTCTTTCAAGGAGCGATTCCTAACAGCACAAGCAGCAGAGGCACAAACTGCATGACGAGAAGGGACAACGTAGAACACGTCTCTGTCCTGGCACATTTCCGTGTGCCATACTTCCCTCCGGGTCTTCGGGCCTTGCGAAGCTCCGTGTACTGCGAGCGCTGCTACTCGCAGCTCAGAAGGACCGTGGAGCTAGCGGCGAATTCGGAGAGCTCTTCGCTGCACTGCGCCGCTCGCAAGCGGCTTCGTTCTTCGCCTTCTGCCGTCCGGCGACAGCTGAACTCCGGCGGTCAGTTGCAGCTCTGCCCAACAGCGTGTTCTCAGTTCTGCGGGCAAGCACGCCCTCTTGCCTTGGCCCCGAGAGCAAAGTCCCGAGCGAGCACTCGACTCAGTGCAATGCACCCGGAAGGACGCTCTCGCCCGTCTTTCAAGGAGCGATTCCTAACAGCACAAGCAGCAGAGGCACAAACTGCATGACGAGAAGGGACAACGTAGAACACGTCTCTGTCCTGGCACATTTCCGTGTGCCATACTTCCCTCCGGGTCTTCGGGCCTTGCGAAGCTCCGTGTACTGCGAGCGCTGCTACTCGCAGCTCAGAAGGACCGTGGAGCTAGCGGCGAATTCGGAGAGCTCTTCGCTGCACTGCGCCGCTCGCAAGCGGCTTCGTTCTTCGCCTTCTGCCGTCCGGCGACAGCTGAACTCCGGCGGTCAGTTGCAGCTCTGCCCAACAGCGTGTTCTCAGTTCTGCGGGCAAGCACGCCCTCTTGCCTTGGCCCCGAGAGCAAAGTCCCGAGCGAGCACTCGACTCAGTGCAATGCACCCGGAAGGACGCTCTCGCTCGTCTTTCAAGGAGCGATTCCTAACAGCACAAGCAGCAGAGGCACAAACTGCATGACGAGAAGGGACAACGTAGAACACGTCTCTGTCCTGGCACATTTCCGTGTGCCATACTTCCCTCCGGGTCTTCGGGCCTTGCGAAGCTCCGTGTACTGCGAGCGCTGCTACTCGCAGCTCAGAAGGACCGTGGAGCTAGCGGCGAATTCGGAGAGCTCTTCGCTGCACTGCGCCGCTCGCAAGCGGCTTCGTTCTTCGCCTTCTGCCGTCCGGCGACAGCTGAACTCCGGCGGTCAGTTGCAGCTCTGCCCAACAGCGTGTTCTCAGTTCTGCGGGCAAGCACGCCCTCTTGCCTTGGCCCCGAGAGCAAAGTCCCGAGCGAGCACTCGACTCAGTGCAATGCACCCGGAAGGACGCTCTCGCTCGTCTTTCAAGGAGCGATTCCTAACAGCACAAGCAGCAGAGGCACAAACTGCATGACGAGAAGGGACAACGTAGAACACGTCTCTGTCCTGGCACATTTCCGTGTGCCATACTTCCCTCCGGGTCTTCGGGCCTTGCGAAGCTCCGTGTACTGCGAGCGCTGCTACTCGCAGCTCAGAAGGACCGTGGAGCTAGCGGCGAATTCGGAGAGCTCTTCGCTGCACTGCGCCGCTCGCAAGCGGCTTCGTTCTTCGCCTTCTGCCGTCCGGCGACAGCTGAACTCCGGCGGTCAGTTGCAGCTCTGCCCAACAGCGTGTTCTCAGTTCTGCGGGCAAGCACGCCCTCTTGCCTTGGCCCCGAGAGCAAAGTCCCGAGCGAGCACTCGACTCAGTGCAATGCACCCGGAAGGACGCTCTCGCTCGTCTTTCAAGGAGCGATTCCTAACAGCACAAGCAGCAGAGGCACAAACTGCATGACGAGAAGGGACAACGTAGAACACGTCTCTGTCCTGGCACATTTCCGTGTGCCATACTTCCCTCCGGGTCTTCGGGCCTTGCGAAGCTCCGTGTACTGCGAGCGCTGCTACTCGCAGCTCAGAAGGACCGTGGAGCTAGCGGCGAATTCGGAGAGCTCTTCGCTGCACTGCGCCGCTCGCAAGCGGCTTCGTTCTTCGCCTTCTGCCGTCCGGCGACAGCTGAACTCCGGCGGTCAGTTGCAGCTCTGCCCAACAGCGTGTTCTCAGTTCTGCGGGCAAGCACGCCCTCTTGCCTTGGCCCCGAGAGCAAAGTCCCGAGCGAGCACTCGACTCAGTGCAATGCACCCGGAAGGACGCTCTCGCTCGTCTTTCAAGGAGCGATTCCTAACAGCACAAGCAGCAGAGGCACAAACTGCATGACGAGAAGGGACAACGTAGAACACGTCTCTGTCCTGGCACATTTCCGTGTGCCATACTTCCCTCCGGGTCTTCGGGCCTTGCGAAGCTCCGTGTACTGCGAGCGCTGCTACTCGCAGCTCAGAAGGACCGTGGAGCTAGCGGCGAATTCGGAGAGCTCTTCGCTGCACTGCGCCGCTCGCAAGCGGCTTCGTTCTTCGCCTTCTGCCGTCCGGCGACAGCTGAACTCCGGCGGTCAGTTGCAGCTCTGCCCAACAGCGTGTTCTCAGTTCTGCGGGCAAGCACGCCCTCTTGCCTTGGCCCCGAGAGCAAAGTCCCGAGCGAGCACTCGACTCAGTGCAATGCACCCGGAAGGACGCTCTCGCTCGTCTTTCAAGGAGCGATTCCTAACAGCACAAGCAGCAGAGGCACAAACTGCATGACGAGAAGGGACAACGTAGAACACGTCTCTGTCCTGGCACATTTCCGTGTGCCATACTTCCCTCCGGGTCTTCGGGCCTTGCGAAGCCCCGTGTACTGCGAGCGCTGCTACTCGCAGCTGAGAAGGACCGTGGAGCTAGCGGCGAATTCGGAGAGCTCTTCGCTGCACTGCGCCGCTCGCAAGCGGCTTCGTTCTTCGCCTTCTGCCGTCCGGCGACAGCTGAACTCCGGCGGTCAGTTGCAGCTCTGCCCAACAGCGTGTTCTCAGTTCTGCGGGCAAGCACGCCCTCTTGCCTTGGCCCCGAGAGCAAAGTCCCGAGCGAGCACTCGACTCAGTGCAATGCACCCGGAAGGACGCTCTCAGCTCGTCTTTCAAGGAGCGATTCCTAACAGCACAAGCAGCAGAGGCACAAACTGCATGACGAGAAGGGGACAACGTAGAACACGTCTCTGTCCTGGCACATTTCCGTGTGCCATACTTCCCTCCGGGTCTTCGGGCCTTGCGAAGCTCCGTGTACTGCGAGCGCTGCTACTCGCAGCTGAGAAGGACCGTGGAGCTAGCGGCGAATTCGGAGAGCTCTTCGCTGCACTGCGCCGCTCGCAAGCGGCTTCGTTCTTCGCCTTCTGCCGTCCGGCGACAGCTGAACTCCGGCGGTCAGTTGCAGCTCTGCCCAACAGCGTGTTCTCAGTTCTGCGGGCAAGCACGCCCTCTTGCTTGGCCCCGAGAGCAAAGTCCCGAGCGAGCACTCGACTCAGTGCAATGCACCCGGAAGGACGCTCTCGCTCGTCTTTCAAGGAGCGATTCCTAACAGCACAAGCAGCAGAGGCACAAACTGCATGACGAGAAGGGACAACGTAGAACACGTCTCTGTCCTGGCACATTTCCGTGTGCCATACTTCCCTCCGGGTCTTCGGGCCTTGCGAAGCCCCGTGTACTGCGAGCGCTGCTACTCGCAGCTGAGAAGGACCGTGGAGCTAGCGGCGAATTCGGAGAGCTCTTCGCTGCACTGCGCCGCTCGCAAGCGGCTTCGTTCTTCGCCTTCTGCCGTCCGGCGACAGCTGAACTCCGGCGGTCAGTTGCAGCTCTGCCCAACAGCGTGTTCTCAGTTCTGCGGGCAAGCACGCCCTCTTGCCTTGGCCCCGAGAGCAAAGTCCCGAGCGAGCACTCGACTCAGTGCAATGCACCCGGAAGGACGCTCTCGCTCGTCTTTCAAGGAGCGATTCCTAACAGCACAAGCAGCAGAGGCACAAACTGCATGACGAGAAGGGACAACGTAGAACACGTCTCTGTCCTGGCACATTTCCGTGTGCCATACTTCCCTCCGGGTCTTCGGGCCTTGCGAAGCCCCGTGTACTGCGAGCGCTGCTACTCGCAGCTGAGAAGGACCGTGGAGCTAGCGGCGAATTCGGAGAGCTCTTCGCTGCACTGCGCCGCTCGCAAGCGGCTTCGTTCTTCGCCTTCTGCCGTCCGGCGACAGCTGAACTCCCGGCGGTCAGTTGCAGCTCTGCCCAACAGCGTGTTCTCAGTTCTGCGGGCAAGCACGCCCTCTTGCCTTGGCCCCGAGAGCAAAGTCCCGAGCGAGCACTCGACTCAGTGCAATGCACCCGGAAGGACGCTCTCGCTCGTCTTTCAAGGAGCGATTCCTAACAGCACAAGCAGCAGAGGCACAAACTGCATGACGAGAAGGGACAACGTAGAACACGTCTCTGTCCTGGCACATTTCCGTGTGCCATACTTCCCTCCGGGTCTTCGGGCCTTGCGAAGCTCCGTGTACTGCGAGCGCTGCTACTCGCAGCTGAGAAGGACCGTGGAGCTAGCGGCGAATTCGGAGAGCTCTTCGCTGCACTGCGCCGCTCGCAAGCGGCTTCGTTCTTCGCCTTCTGCCGTCCGGCGACAGCTGAACTCCGGCGGTCAGTTGCAGCTCTGCCCAACAGCGTGTTCTCAGTTCTGCGGGCAAGCACGCCCTCTTGCCTTGGCCCCGAGAGCAAAGTCCCGAGCGAGCACTCGACTCAGTGCAATGCACCCGGAAGGACGCTCTCGCTCGTCTTTCAAGGAGCGATTCCTAACAGCACAAGCAGCAGAGGCACAAACTGCATGACGAGAAGGGACAACGTAGAACACGTCTCTGTCCTGGCACATTTCCGTGTGCCATACTTCCCTCCGGGTCTTCGGGCCTTGCGAAGCTCCGTGTACTGCGAGCGCTGCTACTCGCAGCTGAGAAGGACCGTGGAGCTAGCGGCGAATTCGGAGAGCTCTTCGCTGCACTGCGCCGCTCGCAAGCGGCTTCGTTCTACGCCTTCTGCCGTCCCGGCGACAGCTGAACTCCGGCGGTCAGTTGCAGCTCTGCCCAACAGCGTGTTCTCAGTTCTGCGGGCAAGCACGCCCTCTTGCCTTGGCCCCGAGAGCAAAGTCCCGAGCGAGCACTCGACTCAGTGCAATGCACCGGAAGGACGCTCTCGCTCGTCTTTCAAGGAGCGATTCCTAACAGCACAAGCAGCAGAGGCACAAACTGCATGACGAGAAGGGACAACGTAGAACACGTCTCTGTCCTGGCACATTTCCGTGTGCCGATACTTCCCTCCGGGTCTTCGGGCCTTGCGAAGCCCCGTGTACTGCGAGCGCTGCTACTCGCAGCTGAGAAGGACCGTGGAGCTAGCGGCGAATTCGGAGAGCTCTTCGCTGCACTGCGCCGCTCGCAAGCGGCTTCGTTCTTACGCCTTCTGCCGTCCGGCGACAGCTGAACTCCGGCGGTCAGTTGCAGCTCTGCCCAACAGCGTGTTCTCAGTTCTGCGGGCAAGCACGCCCTCTTGCCTTGGCCCCGAGAGCAAAGTCCCGAGCGAGCACTCGACTCAGTGCAATGCACCCGGAAGGACGCTCTCGCTCGTCTTTCAAGGAGCGATTCCTAACAGCACAAGCAGCAGAGGCACAAACTGCATGACGAGAAGGGACAACGTAGAACACGTCTCTGTCCTGGCACATTTCCGTGTGCCATACTTCCCTCCGGGTCTTCGGGCCTTGCGAAGCCCCGTGTACTGCGAGCGCTGCTACTCGCAGCTGAGAAGGACCGTGGAGCTAGCGGCGAATTCGGAGAGCTCTTCGCTGCACTGCGCCGCTCGCAAGCGGCTTCGTTCTTCGCCTTCTGCCGTCCGGCGACAGCTGAACTCCGGCGGTCAGTTGCAGCTCTGCCCAACAGCGTGTTCTCAGTTCTGCGGGCAAGCACGCCCTCTTGCCTTGGCCCCGAGAGCAAAGTCCCGAGCGAGCACTCGACTCAGTGCAATGCACCCGGAAGGACGCTCTCGCTCGTCTTTCAAGGAGCGATTCCTAACAGCACAAGCAGCAGAGGCACAAACTGCATGACGAGAAGGGACAACGTAGAACACGTCTCTGTCCTGGCACATTTCCGTGTGCCATACTTCCCTCCGGGTCTTCGGGCCTTGCGAAGCTCCGTGTACTGCGAGCGCTGCTACTCGCAGCTGAGAAGGACCGTGGAGCTAGCGGCGAATTCGGAGAGCTCTTCGCTGCACTGCGCCGCTCGCAAGCGGCTTCGTTCTTCGCCTTCTGCCGTCCGGCGACAGCTGAACTCCGGCGGTCAGTTGCAGCTCTGCCCAACAGCGTGTTCTCAGTTCTGCGGGCAAGCACGCCCTCTTGCCTTGGCCCCGAGAGCAAAGTCCCGAGCGAGCACTCGACTCAGTGCAATGCACCCGGAAGGACGCTCTCGCTCGTCTTTCAAGGAGCGATTCCTAACAGCACAAGCAGCAGAGGCACAAACTGCATGACGAGAAGGGACAACGTAGAACACGTCTCTGTCCTGGCACATTTCCGTGTGCCATACTTCCCTCCGGGTCTTCGGGCCTTGCGAAGCTCCGTGTACTGCGAGCGCTGCTACTCGCAGCTGAGAAGGACCGTGGAGCTAGCGGCGAATTCGGAGAGCTCTTCGCTGCACTGCGCCGCTCGCAAGCGGCTTCGTTCTTCGCCTTCTGCCGTTCCGGCGACAGCTGAACTCCGGCGGTCAGTTGCAGCTCTGCCCAACAGCGTGTTCTCAGTTCTGCGGGCAAGCACGCCCTCTTGCCTTGGCCCCGAGAGCAAAGTCCCGAGCGAGCACTCGACTCAGTGCAATGCACCCGGAAGGACGCTCTCGCTCGTCTTTCAAGGAGCGATTCCTAACAGCACAAGCAGCAGAGGCACAAACTGCATGACGAGAAGGGACAACGTAGAACACGTCTCTGTCCTGGCACATTTCCGTGTGCCATACTTCCCTCCGGGTCTTCGGGCCTTGCGAAGCCCCGTGTACTGCGAGCGCTGCTACTCGCAGCTGAGAAGGACCGTGGAGCTAGCGGCGAATTCGGAGAGCTCTTCGCTGCACTGCGCCGCTCGCAAGCGGCTTCGTTCTTCGCCTTCTGCCGTCCGGCGACGAGCTGAACTCCGGCGGTCAGTTGCAGCTCTGCCCAACAGCGTGTTCTCAGTTCTGCGGGCAAGCACGCCCCTCTTGCCTTGGCCCCGAGAGCAAAGTCCCGAGCGAGCACTCGACTCAGTGCAATGCACCCGGAAGGACGCTCTCGCTCGTCTTTCAAGGAGCGATTCCTAACAGCACAAGCAGCAGAGGCACAAACTGCATGACGAGAAGGGACAACGTAGAACACGTCTCTGTCCTGGCACATTTCCGTGTGCCATACTTCCCTCCGGGTCTTCGGGCCTTGCGAAGCCCCGTGTACTGCGAGCGCTGCTACTCGCAGCTGAGAAGGACCGTGGAGCTAGCGGCGAATTCGGAGAGCTCTTCGCTGCACTGCGCCGCTCGCAAGCGGCTTCGTTCTTCGCCTTCTGCCGTCCGGCGACAGCTGAACTCCGGCGGTCAGTTGCAGCTCTGCCCAACAGCGTGTTCTCAGTTCTGCGGGCAAGCACGCCCTCTTGCCTTGGCCCCGAGAGCAAAGTCCCGAGCGAGCACTCGACTCAGTGCAATGCACCCGGAAGGACGCTCTCGCTCGTCTTTCAAGGAGCGATTCCTAACAGCACAAGCAGCAGAGGCACAAACTGCATGACGAGAAGGGACAACGTAGAACACGTCTCTGTCCTGGCACATTTCCGTGTGCCATACTTCCCTCCGGGTCTTCGGGCCTTGCGAAGCCACCGTGTACTGCGAGCGCTGCTACTCGCAGCTGAGAAGGACCGTGGAGCTAGCGGCGAATTCGGAGAGCTCTTCGCTGCACTGCGCCGCTCGCAAGCGGCTTCGTTCTTCGCCTTCCTGCCGTCCGGCGACAGCTGAACTCCGGCGGTCAGTTGCAGCTCTGCCCAACAGCGTGTTCTCAGTTCTGCGGGCAAGCACGCCCTCTTGCCTTGGCCCCGAGAGCAAAGTCCCGAGCGAGCACTCGACTCAGTGCAATGCACCCGGAAGGACGCTCTCGCTCGTCTTTCAAGGAGCGATTCCTAACAGCACAAGCAGCAGAGGCACAAACTGCATGACGAGAAGGGACAAACGTAGAACACGTCTCTGTCCTGGCACATTTCCGTGTGCCATACTTCCCCTCCGGGTCTTCGGGCCTTGCGAAGCTCCGTGTACTGCGAGCGCTGCTACTCGCAGCTGAGAAGGACCGTGGAGCTAGCGGCGAATTCGGAGAGCTCTTCGCTGCACTGCGCCGCTCGCAAGCGGCTTCGTTCTTCGCCTTCTGCCGTCCGGCGAGAGCTGAACTCCGGCGGTCAGTTGCAGCTCTGCCCAACAGCGTGTTCTCAGTTCTGCGGGCAAGCACGCCCTCTTGCCTTGGCCCCGAGAGCAAAGTCCCGAGCGAGCACTCGACTCAGTGCAATGCACCCGGAAGGACGCTCTCGCTCGTCTTTCAAGGAGCGATTCCTAACAGCACAAGCAGCAGAGGCACAAACTGCATGACGAGAAGGGACAACGTAGAACACGTCTCTGTCCTGGCACATTTCCGTGTGCCATACTTCCCTCCGGGTCTTCGGGCCTTGCGAAGCCCCGTGTACTGCGAGCGCTGCTACTCGCAGCTGAGAAGGACCGTGGAGCTAGCGGCGAATTCGGAGAGCTCTTCGCTGCACTGCGCCGCTCGCAAGCGGCTTCGTTCTTCGCCTTCTGCCGTCCGGCGAGAGCTGAACTCCGGCGGTCAGTTGCAAGCTCTGCCCAACAGCGTGTTCTCAGTTCTGCGGGCAAGCACGCCCCTCTTGCCTTGGCCCCGAGAGCAAAGTCCCGAGCGAGCACTCGACTCAGTGCAATGCACCCGGAAGGACGCTCTCGCTCGTCTTTCAAGGAGCGATTCCTAACAGCACAAGCAGCAGAGGCACAAACTGCATGACGAGAAGGGACAACGTAGAACACGTCTCTGTCCTGGCACATTTCCGTGTGCCATACTTCCCTCCGGGTCTTCGGGCCTTGCGAAGCCCCGTGTACTGCGAGCGCTGCTACTCGCAGCTGAGAAGGACCGTGGAGCTAGCGGCGAATTCGGAGAGCTCTTCGCTGCACTGCGCCGCTCGCAAGCGGCTTCGTTCTTCGCCTTCTGCCGTCCGGCGAGAGCTGAACTCCGGCGGTCAGTTGCAGCTCTGCCCAACAGCGTGTTCTCAGTTCTGCGGGCAAGCACGCCCTCTTGCCTTGGCCCCGAGAGCAAAGTCCCGAGCGAGCACTCGACTCAGTGCAATGCACCCGGAAGGACGCTCTCGCTCGTCTTTCAAGGAGCGATTCCTAACAGCACAAGCAGCAGAGGCACAAACTGCATGACGAGAAGGGACAACGTAGAACACGTCTCTGTCCTGGCACATTTCCGTGTGCCATACTTCCCTCCGTCGGTCTTCGGGCCTTGCGAAGCCCCGTGTACTGCGAGCGCTGCTACTCGCAGCTGAGAAGGACCGTGGAGCTAGCGGCGAATTCGGAGAGCTCTTCGCTGCACTGCGCCGCTCGCAAGCGGCTTCGTTCTTCGCCTTCTGCCGTCCGGCGACAGCTGAACTCCGGCGGTCAGTTGCAGCTCTGCCCAACAGCGTGTTCTCAGTTCTGCGGGCAAGCACGCCCTCTTGCCTTGGCCCCGAGAGCAAAGTCCCGAGCGAGCACTCGACTCAGTGCAATGCACCCGGAAGGACGCTCTCGCTCGTCTTTCAAGGAGCGATTCCTAACAGCACAAGCAGCAGAGGCACAAACTGCATGACGAGAAGGGACAACGTAGAACACGTCTCTGTCCTGGCACATTTCCGTGTGCCATACTTCCCTCCGGGTCTTCGGGCCTTGCGAAGCTCCGTGTACTGCGAGCGCTGCTACTCGCAGCTGAGAAGGACCGTGGAGCTAGCGGCGAATTCGGAGAGCTCTTCGCTGCACTGCGCCGCTCGCAAGCGGCTTCGTTCTTCGCCTTCTGCCGTCCGGCGACGAGCTGAACTCCGGCGGTCAGTTGCAGCTCTGCCCAACAGCGTGTTCTCAGTTCTGCGGGCAAGCACGCCCTCTTGCCTTGGCCCCGAGAGCAAAGTCCCCGAGCGAGCACTCGACTCAGTGCAATGCACCCGGAAGGACGCTCTCGCTCGTCTTTCAAGGAGCGATTCCTAACAGCACAAGCAGCAGAGGCACAAACTGCATGACGAGAAGGGACAACGTAGTTAGAACACGTCTCTGTCCTGGCACATTTTCGTGTGCGAGACTTCCCTCCGGGTCTTCGGGCCCTTGCGAAGCTCCGTGTACTGCGAGCGCTGCTACTGCAGCTGAGAAGGACCGTGGAGCTAGCGGCGAATTCGGAGAGCTCTTCGCTGCACTGCGCCGCTCGCAAGCGGCTTCGTTCTTCGCCTTCTGCCGTCCGGCGACAGCTGAACTCCGGCGGTCAGTTGCAGCTCTGCCCAACAGCGTGTTCTCAGTTCTGCGGGCAAGCACGCCCTCTTGCCTTGGCCCCGAGCGCAAAGTCCCGAGCGAGCACTCGACTCAGTGCAATGCACCCGGAAGGACGCTCTCGCTCGTCTTTCAAGGAGCGATTCCTAACAGCACAAGCAGCAGAGGCACAAACTGCATGACGAGAAGGACACGTTAGAACACGTCTCTGTCCTGGCACATTTCCGTGTGCCATACTTCCCTCCGGGTCTTCGGGCCTTGCGAAGCTCCGTGTACTGCGAGCGCTGCTACTCGCAGATGAGAAGGACCGGTGGAGCTAGCGCGAATTCGGAGAGCTCTTCGCTGCACTGCGCCGCTCGCAAGCGGCTTCGTTCTTCGCCTTCTGCCGTCCGGCGAGAGCTGAACTCCGGCGGTCAGTGCAGCTCTGCCCAACAGCGTGTTCTCAGTTCTGCGGGCAAGCACGCCCTCTTGCCTTGGCCCCGAGAGCAATGTCCCGAGCGAGCCACTCGACTCAGTGCAATGCACCCGGAAGGACGCTCTCGCTCGTCTTTCAAGGAGCGATTCCTAACAGCACAAGCAGCAGAGGCACAAACTGCATGACGAGAAGGGACAACGTAGAACACGGTCTCTGTCCTGGCACATTTCGTGTGCCATACTTCCCTCGGGTCATTCGGGCCTTGCGAAGCTCCGTGTACTGCGAGCGCTGCTACTCGCAGCTCAGAAGGACCGTGGAGCTAGCGGCGAATTCGGAGAGCTCTTCGCTGCACTGCGCCGCTCGCAAGCGGCTTCGTTCTTCGCCTTCTGCCGTCCGGCGACAGCTGAACTCCGGCGGTCAGTGCAGCTCTGCCCAACAGCGTGTTCTCAGTTCTGCGGGCAAGCACGCCCTCTTGCCTTTGGCCCCGAGAGCAAAGTCCCGAGCGAGCACATCGACTCAGTTGCAATGCACCGGAAGGACGCTCTCGCTCGTCTTTCAAGGAGCGATTCCTAACAGCAAAGCAGCAGAGGCACAACTGCATGACGAGAAGGACAACGTAGAACACGTCTCTGTCCTGGCACATTTCCGTGTGCCATACTTCCTCCGGGTCTTCGGGCCTTGCGAAGCTCCGTGTACTGCGAGCCCTTGCTACTCGCAGCTGAGAAGGACCGTGGAGCTAGCGGCGAATTCGGAGAGCTCTTCGCTGCACTGCGCCGCTCGCAAGCGGCTTCGTTCTTCTGCCTTCTGCCGTCCGGCGAGAGCTGAACTCCGGCGGTCAGTTGCAGCTCTGCCCAACAGCGTGTTCTCAGTTCTGCGGGCAAGCACGCCCTCATTGCCTTGGCCCCGAGAGCAAAGTCCCGAGCGAGCACTCGACTCAGTGCAATGCACCCGGAAGGACGCTCTCGCTCGTCTTTCAAGGAGCGATTCCTAACAGCACAAGCAGCAGAGGCACAAACTGCATGACGAGAAGGACAACGTAGAACACGTCTCTGTCCTGGCACATTTCCGTGTGCCATACTTCCCTCCGGGTCTTCGGGCCTTGCGAAGCTCCGTGTACTGCGAGCGCTGCTACTCGCAGCTGAGAAGGACCGTGGAGCTAGCGGCGAATTCGGAGAGCTCTTCGCTGCACTGCGCCGCTCGCAAGCGGCTTCGTTCTTCGCCTTCTGCCGTCCGGCGACAGCTGAACTCCGGCGGTCAGTTGCAGCTCTGCCCAACAGCGTGTTCTCAGTTCTGCGGGCAAGCACGCCCTCTTGCCTTGGCCCCGAGAGCAAAGTCCCGAGCGAGCACTCGACTCAGTGCAATGCACCCGGAAGGACGCTCTCGCTCGTCTTTCAAGGAGCGATTCTAACAGCACAAGCAGCAGAGGCACAAACTGCATGACGAGAAGGGACAACGTAGAACACGTCTCTGTCCTGGCACATTTCCGTGTGCCATACTTCCCTCCGGGTCTTCGGGCCTTGCGAAGCTCGTGTACTGCGAGCGCTGCTACTCGCAGCTGAGAAGGACCGTGGAGCTAGCGGCGAATTCGGAGAGCTCTTCGCTGCACTGCGCCGCTCGCACAGCGGCTTCGTTCTTCGCCTTCTGCCGTCCGGCGAGAGCTGAACTCCGGCGGTCAGTTGCAGCTCTGCCCAACAGCGTGTTCTCAGTTCTGCGGGCAAGCACGCCCTCTTGCCTTGGCCCCGAGAGCAAAGTCCCGAGCGAGCACTCGACTCAGTGCAATGCACCCGGAAGGACGCTCTCGCTCGTCTTTCAAGGAGCGATTCCTAACAGCACAAGCAGCAGAGGCACAAACTGCATGACGAGAAGGGACAACGTAGAACACGTCTCTGTCCTGGCACATTTCCGTGTGCCATACTTCCCTCCGGGTCTTCGGGCCTTGCGAAGCTCCGTGTACTGCGAGCGCTGCTACTCGCAGCTGAGAAGGACCGTGGAGCTAGCGGCGAATTCGGAGAGCTCTTCGCTGCACTGCGCCGCTCGCAAGCGGCTTCGTTCTTCGCCTTCTGCCGTCCGGCGACAGCTGAACTCCGGCGGTCAGTTGCAGCTCTGCCCAACAGCGTGTTCTCAGTTCTGCGGGCAAGCACGCCCTCTTGCCTTGGCCCCGAGAGCAAAGTCCCGAGCGAGCACTCGACTCAGTGCAATGCACCCGGAAGGACGCTCTCGCTCGTCTTTCAAGGAGCGATTCCTAACAGCACAAGCAGCAGAGGCACAAACTGCATGACGAGAAGGGACAACGTAGAACACGTCTCTGTCCTGGCACATTTCCGTGTGCCATACTTCCCTCCGGGTCTTCGGGCCTTGCGAAGCTCCGTGTACTGCGAGCGCTGCTACTCGCAGCTGAGAAGGACCGTGGAGCTAGCGGCGAATTCGGAGAGCTCTTCGCTGCACTGCGCCGCTCGCAAGCGGCTTCGTTCTTCGCCTTCTGCCGTCCGGCGAGAGCTGAACTCCGGCGGTCAGTTGCAGCTCTGCCCAACAGCGTGTTCTCAGTTCTGCGGGCAAGCACGCCCTCTTGCCTTGGCCCCGAGAGCAAAGTCCCGAGCGAGCACTCGACTCAGTGCAATGCACCCGGAAGGACGCTCTCGCTCGTCTTTCAAGGAGCGATTCCTAACAGCACAAGCAGCAGAGGCACAAACTGCATGACGAGAAGGGACAACGTAGAACACGTCTCTGTCCTGCACATTTCCGTGTGCCATACTTCCCTCCGGGTCTTCGGGCCTTGCGAAGCTCCGTGTACTGCGAGCGCTGCTACTCGCAGCTGAGAAGGACCGTGGAGCTAGCGGCGAATTCGGAGAGCTCTTCGCTGCACTGCGCCGCTCGCAAGCGGCTTCGTTCTTCGCCTTCTGCCGTCCGGGCGACAGCTGAACTCCGGCGGTCAGTTGCAGCTCTGCCCAACAGCGTGTTCTCAGTTCTGCGGGCAAGCACGCCCTCTTGCCTTGGCCCCGAGAGCAAAGTCCCGAGCGAGCACTCGACTCAGTGCAATGCACCCGGAAGGACGCTCTCGCTCGTCTTTCAAGGAGCGATTCCTAACAGCACAAGCAGCAGAGGCACAAACTGCATGACGAGAAGGGACAACGTAGAACACGTCTCTGTCCTGGCACATTTCCGTGTGCCATACTTCCCTCCGGGTCTTCGGGCCTTGCGAAGCTCCGTGTACTGCGAGCGCTGCTACTCGCAGCTGAGAAGGACCGTGGAGCTAGCGGCGAATTCGGAGAGCTCTTCGCTGCACTGCGCCGCTCGCAAGCGGCTTCGTTCTTCGCCTTCTGCCGTCCGGCGAGAGCTGAACTCCGGCGGTCAGTTGCAGCTCTGCCCAACAGCGTGTTCTCAGTTCTGCGGGCAAGCACGCCCTCTTGCCTTGGCCCCGAGAGCAAAGTCCCGAGCGAGCACTCGACTCAGTGCAATGCACCCGAAGGACGCTCTCGCTCGTCTTTCAAGGAGCGATTCCTAACAGCACAAGCAGCAGAGGCACAAACTGCATGACGAGAAGGGACAACGTAGAACACGTCTCTGTCCTGGCACATTTCCGTGTGCCATACTTCCCTCCGGGTCTTCGGGCCTTGCGAAGCTCCGTGTACTGCGAGCGCTGCTACTCGCAGCTGAGAAGGACCGTGGAGCTAGCGGCGAATTCGGAGAGCTCTTCGCTGCACTGCGCCGCTCGCAAGCGGCTTCGTTCTTCGCCTTCTGCCGTCCGGCGACAGCTGAACTCCGGCGGTCAGTTGCAGCTCTGCCCAACAGCGTGTTCTCAGTTCTGCGGGCAAGCACGCCCTCTTGCCTTGGCCCCGAGAGCAAAGTCCCGAGCGAGCACTCGACTCAGTGCAATGCACCGGAAGGACGCTCTCGCTCGTCTTTCAAGGAGCGATTCCTAACAGCACAAGCAGCAGAGGCACAAACTGCATGACGAGAAGGGACAAACGTAGAACACGTCTCTGTCCTGGCACATTTCCGTGTGCCATACTTCCCTCCGGGTCTTCGGGCCTTGCGAAGCTCCGTGTACTGCGAGCGCTGCTACTCGCAGCTGAGAAGGACCGTGGAGCTAGCGGCGAATTCGGAGAGCTCTTCGCTGCACTGCGCCGCTCGCAAGCGGCTTCGTTCTTCGCCTTCTGCCGTCCGGCGACAGCTGAACTCCGGCGGTCAGTTGCAGCTCTGCCCAACAGCGTGTTCTCAGTTCTGCGGGCAAGCACGCCCTCTTGCCTTGGCCCCGAGAGCAAAGTCCCGAGCGAGCACTCGACTCAGTGCAATGCACCCGGAAGGACGCTCTCGCTCGTCTTTCAAGGAGCGATTCCTAACAGCACAAGCAGCAGAGGCACAAACTGCATGACGAGAAGGGACAACGTAGAACACGTCTCTGTCCTGGCACATTTCCGTGTGCCATACTTCCCTCCGGGTCTTCGGGCCTTGCGAAGCTCCGTGTACTGCGAGCGCTGCTACTCGCAGCTGAGAAGGACCGTGGAGCTAGCGGCGAATTCGAGAGCTCTTCGCTGCACTGCGCCGCTCGCAAGCGGCTTCGTTCTTCGCCTTCTGCCGTCCGGCGACAGCTGAACTCCGGCGGTCAGTTGCAGCTCTGCCCAACAGCGTGTTCTCAGTTCTGCGGGCAAGCACGCCCTCTTGCCTTGGCCCCGAGAGCAAAGTCCCGAGCGAGCACTCGACTCAGTGCAATGCACCCGGAAGACGCTCTCGCTCGTCTTTCAAGGAGCGATTCCTAACAGCACAAGCAGCAGAGGCACAAACTGCATGACGAGAAGGGACAACGTAGAACACGTCTCTGTCCTGGCACATTTCCGTGTGCCATACTTCCCTCCGGGTCTTCGGGCCTTGCGAAGCTCCGTGTACTGCGAGCGCTGCTACTCGCAGCTGAGAAGGACCGTGGAGCTAGCGGCGAATTCGGAGAGCTCTTCGCTGCACTGCGCCGCTCGCAAGCGGCTTCGTTCTTCGCCTTCTGCCGTCCGGCGACAGCTGAACTCCGGCGGTCAGTTGCAGCTCTGCCCAACAGCGTGTTCTCAGTTCTGCGGGCAAGCACGCCCTCTTGCCTTGCCCCGAGAGCAAAGTCCCGAGCGAGCACTCGACTCAGTGCAATGCACCCGGAAGGACGCTCTCGCTCGTCTTTCAAGGAGCGATTCCTAACAGCACAAGCAGCAGAGGCACAAACTGCATGACGAGAAGGGACAACGTAGAACACGTCTCTGTCCTGGCACATTTCCGTGTGCCATACTTCCCTCCGGGTCTTCGGGCCTTGCGAAGCTCCGTGTACTGCGAGCGCTGCTACTCGCAGCTGAGAAGGACCGTGGAGCTAGCGGCGAATTCGGAGAGCCTCTTCGCTGCACTGCGCCGCTCGCAAGCGGCTTCGTTCTTCGCCTTCTGCCGTCCGGCGACAGCTGAACTCCGGCGGTCAGTTGCAGCTCTGCCCAACAGCGTGTTCTCAGTTCTGCGGGCAAGCACGCCCTCTTGCCTTGGCCCCGAGAGCAAAGTCCCGAGCGAGCACTCGACTCAGTGCAATGCACCCGGAAGGACGCTCTCGCTCGTCTTTCAAGGAGCGATTCCTAACAGCACAAGCAGCAGAGGCACAAACTGCATGACGAGAAGGGACAACGTAGAACACGTCTCTGTCCATGGCACATTTCCGTGTGCCATACTTCCCTCCGGGTCTTCGGGCCTTGCGAAGCTCCGTGTACTGCGAGCGCTGCTACTCGCAGCTGAGAAGGACCGTGGAGCTAGCGGCGAATTCGGAGAGCTCTTCGCTGCACTGCGCCGCTCGCAAGCGGCTTCGTTCTTCGCCTTCTGCCGTCCGGCGACAGCTGAACTCCGGCGGTCAGTTGCAGCTCTGCCCAACAGCGTGTCTCAGTTCTGCGGGCAAGCACGCCCTCTTGCCTTGGCCCCGAGAGCAAAGTCCCGAGCGAGCACTCGACTCAGTGCAATGCACCCGGAAGGACGCTCTCGCTCGTCTTTCAAGGAGCGATTCCTAACAGCACAAGCAGCAGAGGCACAAACTGCATGACGAGAAGGGACAACGTAGAACACGTCTCTGTCCTGGCACATTTCCGTGTGCCATACTTCCTCCGGGTCTTCGGGCCTTGCGAAGCTCCGTGTACTGCGAGCGCTGCTACTCGCAGCTGAGAAGGACCGTGGAGCTAGCGGCGAATTCGGAGAGCTCTTCGCTGCACTGCGCCGCTCGCAAGCGGCTTCGTTCTTCGCCTTCTGCCGTCCGGCGACAGCTGAACTCCGGCGGTCAGTTGCAGCTCTGCCCAACAGCGTGTTCTCAGTTCTGCGGGCAAGCACGCCCTCTTGCCTTGGCCCCGAGAGCAAAGTCCCGAGCGAGCACTCGACTCAGTGCAATGCACCCGGAAGGACGCTCTCGCTCGTCTTTCAAGGAGCGATTCCTAACAGCACAAGCAGCAGAGGCACAAACTGCATGACGAGAAGGGACAACGTAGAACACGTCTCTGTCCTGGCACATTTCCGTGTGCCATACTTCCCTCCGGGTCTTCGGGCCTTGCGAAGCTCCGTGTACTGCGAGCGCTGCTACTCGCAGCTGAGAAGGACCGTGGAGCTAGCGGCGAATTCGGAGAGCTCTTCGCTGCACTGCGCCGCTCGCAAGCGGCTTCGTTCTTCGCCTTCTGCCGTCCGGCGACAGCTGAACTCCGGCGGTCAGTTGCAGCTCTGCCCAACAGCGTGTTCTCAGTTCTGCGGGCAAGCACGCCCTCTTGCCTTGGCCCCGAGAGCAAAGTCCCGAGCGAGCACTCGACTCAGTGCAATGCACCCGGAAGGACGCTCTCGCTCGTCTTCAAGGAGCGATTCCTAACAGCACAAGCAGCAGAGGCACAAACTGCATGACGAGAAGGGACAACGTAGAACACGTCTCTGTCCTGGCACATTTCCGTGTGCCATACTTCCCTCCGGGTCTTCGGGCCTTGCGAAGCTCCGTGTACTGCGAGCGCTGCTACTCGCAGCTGAGAAGGACCGTGGAGCTAGCGGCGAATTCGGAGAGCTCTTCGCTGCACTGCGCCGCTCGCAAGCGGCTTCGTTCTTCGCCTTCTGCCGTCCGGCGACAGCTGAACTCCGGCGGTCAGTTGCAGCTCTGCCCAACAGCGTGTTCTCAGTTCTGCGGGCAAGCACGCCCTCTTGCCTTGGCCCCGAGAGCAAAGTCCCGAGCGAGCACTCGACTCAGTGCAATGCACCCGGAAGGACGCTCTCGCTCGTCTTTCAAGGAGCGATTCCTAACAGCACAAGCAGCAGAGGCACAAACTGCATGACGAGAAGGGACAACGTAGAACACGTCTCTGTCCTGGCACATTTCCGTGTGCCATACTTCCCTCCGGGTCTTCGGGCCTTGCGAAGCTCCGTGTACTGCGAGCGCTGCTACTCGCAGCTGAGAAGGACCGTGGAGCTAGCGGCGAATTCGGAGAGCTCTTCGCTGCACTGCGCCGCTCGCAAGCGGCTTCGTTCTTCGCCTTCTGCCGTCCGGCGACAGCTGAACTCCGGCGGTCAGTTGCAGCTCTGCCCAACAGCGTGTTCTCAGTTCTGCGGGCAAGCACGCCCTCTTGCCTTGGCCCCGAGAGCAAAGTCCCGAGCGAGCACTCGACTCAGTGCAATGCACCCGGAAGGACGCTCTCGCTCGTCTTTCAAGGAGCGATTCCTAACAGCACAAGCAGCAGAGGCACAAACTGCATGACGAGAAGGGACAACGTAGAACACGTCTCTGTCCTGGCACATTTCCGTGTGCCATACTTCCCTCCGGGTCTTCGGGCCTTGCGAAGCTCCGTGTAACTGCGAGCGCTGCTACTCGCAGCTGAGAAGGACCGTGGAGCTAGCGGCGAATTCGGAGAGCTCTTCGCTGCACTGCGCCGCTCGCAAGCGGCTTCGTTCTTCGCCTTCTGCCGTCCGGCGACAGCTGAACTCCGGCGGTCAGTTGCAGCTCTGCCCAACAGCGTGTTCTCAGTTCTGCGGGCAAGCACGCCCTCTTGCCTTGGCCCCGAGAGCAAAGTCCCGAGCGAGCACTCGACTCAGTGCAATGCACCCGGAAGGACGCTCTCGCTCGTCTTTCAAGGAGCGATTCCTAACAGCACAAGCAGCAGAGGCACAAACTGCATGACGAGAAAGGGACAACGTAGAACACGTCTCTGTCCTGGCACATTTCCGTGTGCCATACTTCCCTCCGGGTCTTCGGGCCTTGCGAAGCTCCGTGTACTGCGAGCGCTGCTACTCGCAGCTGAGAAGGACCGTGGAGCTAGCGGCGAATTCGGAGAGCTCTTCGCTGCACTGCGCCGCTCGCAAGCGGCTTCGTTCTTCGCCTTCTGCCGTCCGGCGACAGCTGAACTCCGGCGGTCAGTTGCAGCTCTGCCCAACAGCGTGTTCTCAGTTCTGCGGGCAAGCACGCCCTCTTGCCTTGGCCCCGAGAGCAAAGTCCCGAGCGAGCACTCGACTCAGTGCAATGCACCCGGAAGGACGCTCTCGCTCGTCTTTCAAGGAGCGATTCCTAACAGCACAAGCAGCAGAGGCACAAACTGCATGACGAGAAGGGACAACGTAGAACACGTCTCTGTCCTGGCACATTTCCGTGTGCCATACTTCCCTCCGGGTCTTCGGGCCTTGCGAAGCTCCGTGTACTGCGAGCGCTGCTACTCGCAGCTGAGAAGGACCGTGGAGCTAGCGGCGAATTCGGAGAGCTCTTCGCTGCACTGCGCCGCTCGCAAGCGGCTTCGTTCTTCGCCTTCTGCCGTCCGGCGAGAGCTGAACTCCGGCGGTCAGTGCAGCTCTGCCAACAGCGTGTTCTCAGTTCTGCGGGCAAGCACGCCCTCTTGCCTTGGCCCCGAGAGCAAAGTCCCGAGCGAGCACTCGACTCAGTGCAATGCACCCGGAAGGACGCTCTCGCTCGTCTTTCAAGGAGCGATTCCTAACAGCACAAGCAGCAGAGGCACAAACTGCATGACGAGAAGGGACAACGTAGAACACGTCTCTGTCCTGGCACATTTCCGTGTGCCATACTTCCCTCCGGGTCTTCGGGCCTTGCGAAGCTCCGTGTACTGCGAGCGCTGCTACTCGCAGCTGAGAAGGACCGTGGAGCTAGCGGCGAATTCGGAGAGCTCTTCGCTGCACTGCGCCGCTCGCAAGCGGCTTCGTTCTTCGCCTTCTGCCGTCCGGCGAGAGCTGAACTCCGGCGGTCAGTTGCAGCTCTGCCCAACAGCGTGTTCTCAGTTCTGCGGGCAAGCACGCCCTCTTGCCTTGGCCCCGAGAGCAAAGTCCCGAGCGAGCACTCGACTCAGTGCAATGCACCCGGAAGGACGCTCTCGCTCGTCTTTCAAGGAGCGATTCCTAACAGCACAAGCAGCAGAGGCACAAACTGCATGACGAGAAGGGACAACGTAGAACACGTCTCTGTCCTGGCACATTTCCGTGTGCCATACTTCCCTCCGGGTCTTCGGGCCTTGCGAAGCTCCGTGTACTGCGAGCGCTGCTACTCGCAGCTGAGAAGGACCGTGGAGCTAGCGGCGAATTCGGAGAGCTCTTCGCTGCACTGCGCCGCTCGCAAGCGGCTTCGTTCTTCGCCTTCTGCCGTCCGCGAGAGCTGAACTCCGGCGGTCAGTTGCAGCTCTGCCCAACAGCGTGTTCTCAGTTCTGCGGGCAAGCACGCCCTCTTGCCTTGGCCCCGAGAGCAAAGTCCCGAGCGAGCACTCGACTCAGTGCAATGCACCCGGAAGGACGCTCTCGCTCGTCTTTCAAGGAGCGATTCCTAACAGCACAAGCAGCAGAGGCACAAACTGCATGACGAGAAGGGACAACGTAGAACACGTCTCTGTCCTGGCACATTTCCGTGTGCCATACTTCCTCCGGGTCTTCGGGCCTTGCGAAGCCCCGTGTACTGCGAGCGCTGCTACTCGCAGCTGAGAAGGACCGTGGAGCTAGCGGCGAATTCGGAGAGCTCTTCGCTGCACTGCGCCGCTCGCAAGCGGCTTCGTTCTTCGCCTTCTGCCGTCCGGCGAGAGCTGAACTCCGGCGGTCAGTTGCAGCTCTGCCCAACAGCGTGTTCTCAGTTCTGCGGGCAAGCACGCCCTCTTGCCTTGGCCCCGAGAGCAAAGTCCCGAGCGAGCACTCGACTCAGTGCAATGCACCCGGAAGGACGCTCTCGCTCGTCTTTCAAGGAGCGATTCCTAACAGCACAAGCAGCAGAGGCACAAACTGCATGACGAGAAGGGACAACGTAGAACACGTCTCTGTCCTGGCACATTTCCGTGTGCCATACTTCCCTCCGGGTCTTCGGGCCTTGCGAAGCCCGTGTACTGCGAGCGCTGCTACTCGCAGCTGAGAAGGACCGTGGAGCTAGCGGCGAATTCGGAGAGCTCTTCGCTGCACTGCGCCGCTCGCAAGCGGCTTCGTTCTTCGCCTTCTGCCGTCCGGCGAGAGCTGAACTCCGGCGGTCAGTTGCAGCTCTGCCCAACAGCGTGTTCTCAGTTCTGCGGGCAAGCACGCCCTCTTGCCTTGGCCCCGAGAGCAAAGTCCCGAGCGAGCACTCGACTCAGTGCAATGCACCCGGAAGGACGCTCTCGCTCGTCTTTCAAGGAGCGATTCCTAACAGCACAAGCAGCAGAGGCACAAACTGCATGACGAGAAGGGACAACGTAGAACACGTCTCTGTCCTGGCACATTTCGTGTGCCATACTTCCCTCGGTCTTCGGGCCTTGCGAAGCTCCGTGTACTGCGAGCGCTGCTACTCGCAGCTGAGAAGGACCGTGGAGCTAGCGGCGAATTCGGAGAGCTCTTCGCTGCACTGCGCCGCTCGCAAGCGGCTTCGTTCTTCGCCTTCTGCCGTCCGGCGACAGCTGAACTCCGGCGGTCAGTTGCAGCTCTGCCCAACAGCGTGTTCTCAGTTCTGCGGGCAAGCACGCCCTCTTGCCTTGGCCCCGAGAGCAAAGTCCCGAGCGAGCACTCGACTCAGTGCAATGCACCCGGAAGGACGCTCTCGCTCGTCTTTCAAGGAGCGATTCCTAAACAGCACAAGCAGCAGAGGCACAAACTGCATGACGAGAAGGGACAACGTAGAACACGTCTCTGTCCTGGCACATTTCCGTGTGCCATACTTCCCTCCGGGTCTTCGGGCCTTGCGAAGCCCGTGTACTGCGAGCGCTGCTACTCGCAGCTGAGAAGGACCGTGGAGCTAGCGGCGAATTCGGAGAGCTCTTCGCTGCACTGCGCCGCTCGCAAGCGGCTTCGTTCTTCGCCTTCTGCCGTCCGGCGACAGCTGAACTCCGGCGGTCAGTTGCAGCTCTGCCCAACAGCGTGTTCTCAGTTCTGCGGGCAAGCACGCCCTCTTGCCTTGGCCCCGAGAGCAAAGTCCCGAGCGAGCACTCGACTCAGTGCAATGCACCCGGAAGGACGCTCTCGCTCGTCTTTCAAGGAGCGATTCCTAACAGCACAAGCAGCAGAGGCACAAACTGCATGACGAGAAGGGACAACGTAGAACACGTCTCTGTCCTGGCACATTTCCGTGTGCCATACTTCCCTCCGGGTCTTCGGGCCTTGCGAAGCCCCGTGTACTGCGAGCGCTGCTACTCGCAGCTGAGAAGGACCGTGGGCTAGCGGCGAATTCGGAGAGCTCTTCGCTGCACTGCGCCGCTCGCAAGCGGCTTCGTTCTTCGCCTTCTGCCGTCCGGCGACAGCTGAACTCCGGCGGTCAGTTGCAGCTCTGCCCAACAGCGTGTTCTCAGTTCTGCGGGCAAGCACGCCCTCTTGCCTTGGCCCCGAGAGCAAAGTCCCGAGCGAGCACTCGACTCAGTGCAATGCACCCGGAAGGACGCTCTCGCTCGTCTTTCAAGGAGCGATTCCTAACAGCACAAGCAGCAGAGGCACAAACTGCATGACGAGAAGGGACAACGTAGAACACGTCTCTGTCCTGGCACATTTCCGTGTGCCATACTTCCCTCCGGGTCTTCGGGCCTTGCGAAGCCCCGTGTACTGCGAGCGCTGCTACTCGCAGCTGAGAAGGACCGTGGAGCTAGCGGCGAATTCGGAGAGCTCTTCGCTGCACTGCGCCGCTCGCAAGCGGCTTCGTTCTTCGCCTTCTGCCGTCCGGCGACAGCTGAACTCCGGCGGTCAGTTGCAGCTCTGCCCAACAGCGTGTTCTCAGTTCTGCGGGCAAGCACGCCCTCTTGCCTTGGCCCCGAGAGCAAAGTCCCGAGCGAGCACTCGACACAGTGCAATGCACCCGGAAGGACGCTCTCCGCTCGTCTTTCAAGGAGCGATTCCTAACAGCACAAGCAGCAGAGGCACAAACTGCATGACGAGAAGGGACAACGTAGAACACGTCTCTGTCCTGGCACATTTCCGTGTGCCATACTTCCCTCCGGGTCTTCGGGCCTTGCGAAGCCCCGTGTACTGCGAGCGCTGCTACTCGCAGCTGAGAAGGACCGTGGAGCTAGCGGCGAATTCGGAGAGCTCTTCGCTGCACTGCGCCGCTCGCAAGCGGCTTCGTTCTTCGCCTTCTGCCGTCCGGCGACAGCTGAACTCCGGCGGTCCGTTGCAGCTCTGCCCAACAGCGTGTTCTCAGTTCTGCGGGCAAGCACGCCCTCTTGCCTTGGCCCCGAGAGCAAAGTCCCGAGCGAGCACTCGACTCAGTGCAATGCACCCGGAAGGACGCTCTCGCTCGTCTTTCAAGGAGCGATTCCTAACAGCACAAGCAGCAGAGGCACAAACTGCATGACGAGAAGGGACAACGTAGAACACGTCTCTGTCCTGGCACATTTCCGTGTGCCATACTTCCCTCCGGGTCTTCGGGCCTTGCGAAGCCCCGTGTACTGCGAGCGCTGCTACTCGCAGCTGAGAAGGACCGTGGAGCTAGCGGCGAATTCGGAGAGCTCTTCGCTGCACTGCGCCGCTCGCAAGCGGCTTCGTTCTACGCCTTCTGCCGTCCGGCGACAGCTGAACTCCGGCGGTCAGTTGCAGCTCTGCCCAACAGCGTGTTCTCAGTTCTGCGGGCAAGCACGCCCCTCTTGCCTTGGCCCGAGAGCAAAGTCCCGAGCGAGCACTCGACTCAGTGCAATGCACCCGGAAGGACGCTCTCGCTCGTCTTTCAAGGAGCGATTCCTAACAGCACAAGCAGCAGAGGCACAAACTGCATGACGAGAAGGGACAACGTAGAACACGTCTCTGTCCTGGCACATTTCCGTGTGCCATACTTCCCTCCGGGTCTTCGGGCCTTGCGAAGCTCCGTGTACTGCGAGCGCTGCTACTCGCAGCTGAGAAGGACCGTGGAGCTAGCGGCGAATTCGGAGAGCTCTTCGCTGCACTGCGCCGCTCGCAAGCGGCTTCGTTCTTCGCCTTCTGCCGTCCGGCGACAGCTGAACTCCGGCGGTCAGTTGCAGCTCTGCCCCAACAGCGTGTTCTCAGTTCTGCGGGCAAGCACGCCCTCTTTGCCTTGGCCCCGAGAGCAAAGTCCCGAGCGAGCACTCGACTCAGTGCAATGCACCCGGAAGGACGCTCTCGCTCGTCTTTCAAGGAGCGATTCCTAACAGCACAAGCAGCAGAGGCACAAACTGCATGACGAGAAGGGACAACGTAGAACACGTCTCTGTCCTGGCACATTTCCGTGTGCCATACTTCCCTCCGGGTCTTCGGGCCTTGCGAAGCTCCGTGTACTGCGAGCGCTGCTACTCGCAGCTCAGAAGGACCGTGGAGCTAGCGGCGAATTCGGAGAGCTCTTCGCTGCACTGCGCCGCTCGCAAGCGGCTTCGTTCTTCGCCTTCTGCGTCCGGCGACAGCTGACTCCGGCGGTCAGTATGCAGCTCTGCCCAACAGCGTGTTCTCAGTTCTGCGGGCAAGCACGCCCTCTTGCCTTGGCCCCGAGAGCAAAGTCCCGAGCGAAGCACTCGACTCAGTGCAATGCACCCGGAAGGACGCTCTCGCTCGTCCTTTCAAGGAGCGATTCCTAACAGCACAAGCAGCAGAGGCACAAACTGCATGACGAGAAGGGACAACGTAGAACACGTCTCTGTCCTGCACATTTCCGTGTGCCATACTTCCCTCCGGGTCTTCGGGCCTTGCGAAGCTCCGTGTACTGCGAGCGCTGCTACTCGCAGCTGAGAAGGACCGTGGAGCTAGCGGCGAATTCGGAGAGCTCTTCGCTGCAACTGCGCCGCTTCGCAAGCGGCTTCGTTCTACGCCTTCTGCCGTCCGGCGACAGCTGAACTCGGCGGTCAGTTGCAGCTCTGCCCAACAGCGTGTTCTCAGTTCTGCGGGCAAGCACGCCCTCTTGCCTTGGCCCCGGGAGCAAAGTCCCGAGCGAGCACTCGACTCAGTGCAATGCACCCGGAAGGACCGCTCTCGCTCGTCTTTCAAGGAGCGATTCCTAACAGCACAAGCAGCAGAGGCACAACTGCATGACGAGAAGGGACAACGTAGAACACGTCTCTGTCCTGGCACATTTCCGTGTGCCATACTTCCCTCCGGGTCTTCGGGCCTTGCGAAGCTCCGTGTACTGCGAGCGCTGCTACTCGCAGCTGAGAAGGACCGTGGAGCTAGCGGCGAATTCGGAGAGCTCTTCGCTGCACTGCGCCGCTCGCAAGCGGCTTCGTTCTTCGCCTTCTGCCGTCCGGCGACAGCTGAACTCCGGCGGTCAGTTGCAGCTCTGCCCAACAGCGTGTTCTCAGTTCTGCGGGCAAGCACGCCCTCTTGCCTTGGCCCCGAGAGCAAAGTCCCGAGCGAGCACTCGACTCAGTGCAATGCACCCGGAAGGACGCTCTCGCTCGTCTTTCAAGGAGCGATTCCTAACAGCACAAGCAGCAGAGGCACAAACTGCATGACGAGAAGGGACAAACGTAGAACACGTCTCTGTCCTGGCACATTTCCGTGTGCCATACTTCCCTCCGGGTCTTCGGGCCTTGCGAAGCCCGTGTACTGCGAGCGCTGCTACTCGCAGCTGAGAAGGACCGTGGAGCTAGCGGCGAATTCGGAGAGCTCTTCGCTGCACTGCGCCGCTCGCAAGCGGCTTCGTTCTTCGCCTTCTGCCGTCCGGCGACAGCTGAACTCCGGCGGTCAGTTGCAGCTCTGCCCAACAGCGTGTTCTCAGTTCTGCGGGCAAGCACGCCCTCTTGCCTTGGCCCCGAGAGCAAAGTCCCGAGCGAGCACTCGACTCAGTGCAATGCACCCGGAAGGACGCTCTCGCTCGTCTTTCAAGGAGCGATTCCTAACAGCACAAGCAGCAGAGGCACAAACTGCATGACGAGAAGGGACAACGTAGAACACGTCTCTGTCCTGGCACATTTTCGTGTGCGATACTTCCCTCCGGGTCTTCGGGCCTTGCGAAGCCCCGTGTACTGCGAGCGCTGCTACTCGCAGCTGAGAAGGACCGTGGAGCTAGCGGCGAATTCGGAGAGCTCTTCGCTGCACTGCGCCGCTCGCAAGCGGCTTCGTTCTTCGCCTTCTGCCGTCCGGCGAGAGCTGAACTCCGGCGGTCAGTTGCAGCTCTGCCCAACAGCGTGTTCTCAGTTCTGCGGGCAAGCACGCCCTCTTGCCTTGGCCCCGAGAGCTAAGTCCCGAGCGAGCACTCGACTCAGTGCAATGCACCCGGAAGGA
>NW_028276853.1:0-47655 GCF_052056855.1 Sturnus vulgaris
TGGTTTATTAAGCTGCAGAAGAAAGAAGAAAAAAATTGGTTTACAAGGGATGGCAAGCAGTGGATACCAAAAGCTCTAGCCTTACAATTGTTAAAACAACTTCATTAAAGGAGTCGTTCTGTGCCTTCTTTGGGGTGAGGAAAAAAGGCTGAGGGGGGCTCCGACGTGGTTTGGGGCACCCCAAGGTCCCTGGGAGAGGGAGCCGGGCTGCGCTGGAGGAGCAGGTGAGTCGGGCATGGCGGGGGGTCGTGGTGGGTGCCAGAACATTGAGAGGGAGGGGTGGGTGTAGAATGCATGAAAAAACAGAACCTTAAAAAATAGCTAAATATAGTCTAAAAGGAATGTTTTATTGGCTTGTGTTTGGATAGAGGTAGGGTTTTTTTATAGATACTGTAAATAGAAAAGATAAAGAATAAAAATATAGAAGCAAATATAAGAAACCAATATATAAATATATTACATTACATTATGTTATGAAAATAGAAATATATAAATATTCAGACTTTAAAAGGAATGTTTTATTGTTTTTTATTTGGTTAGAGGAGGGTTTTTTGAAAATAATATAGGCAAAAATATACAAATATGCAAAAACAGATACTGAATATAAAATTATTATAACTATATATGCATATATATATGTAAGTATAAATCTATAGAAATAAATATAAATATAAAATACATGTATGTAGTATGTAATATAAATAATTTATCGATTTTAATATGTTCTATTAAATAGTATGTTATAATAGAATGTAAATAGCATCTAGTATATTAATATACTAGTAAAAACTACATTAAATAGTATATAAATATAGAATACACAATATAGACATATAAATCTACAGATATAAATATGAAAACTAAATAGAAAAATATATTCAAATATAATTTAAAATAATCGAGTTTTTTGTTTCTATTTGGTTAGAGGCAGAGCTTTTAAAGAAATAATATTAAAAACTATGAACCTCCAAATATAGATGGATATAGATAAAGTAGAAATAACATTAGTAATATAAATCTATGTATATAATGAATAATAAAATAATATTGTATATATGATAAATAGAATAGCAATTAAATTGAATATATGAAATAGGTATAGATTATGACTAGAAATTAATATTAAAAAATAGATGATTTATATATATAAAAGGTTTTTTTTTTCATTTGGTCAGAGGCAGGGCATTTTTAGTTTGGGTCTGGGTTTTTTTGGGGCGTTCATTGAGAGGATTTTATGACGGGTGGGGACTCTGGTGCTTGGAACTCTCTCCCTTCTCTGGCTGTCCCTGACAGGGCGGCAGTGCCGGGCTGAGTTGGGGCGGCAGTGCTGCCGCCGTGTGGACACAGGCGGGTACTGCACCGTGCCCCTCTCAGGATGGCGGAAGGGCCCGCGGGCCGGGACCCAGCCCTGCGGCAGCGCTCAAGATGGCGGCCTCTCTAGGACCCCGGCGGATAGGCGTTTACATAAAACGCCTGTCCGCGCTCGCCGGCGCCCTCACGCCCGCGGCACCGCGGACCGCGCGGCCGTTGTCGGCACGCTCTGACACGTCCGGGAAAATTGTCGGCGAGCGGATCGGCGTCGGCGATGTAATCAGGCATCTTATGCCTACACACCGGGGGTCCTGATTTTTTCCCGCCCTTTCTGCCGCCATTTTTGGCAGGTCAGCCGGGGTGCCGCCCGAGACGCCATTTTGAGAGTGCGGACACACTCAAGATGGCGGCCTCTCTAGGACCCCGGCGGATAGGCGTTTACATAAAACGCCTGTCCGCGGCCCGCCGGCGCCCTCACGCCCCGCGGCACCGCGGACCGCGCGGCCGTTGTCGGCACGCTCTGAAACGTCCGGGAAAATTGTCGGCGAGCGGATCGGCGTCGGCGATGTAATCAGGCATCTTATGCCTACACACCGGGGTCCTGATTTTTTCCCGCCCTTTCTGCCGCCATTTTTGGCAGGTCAGCCGGGGTGCCGCCCGAGGCGCCATTTTTGAGAGTCCCGACACGCTCAAGATGGCGGCCTCTCTAGGACCCCGGCGGATAGGCGTCTACATAAAACGCCTGCCCGCGCCCGCCGGCGCCCTCACGCCCGCGGCACCGCGGACCACGCGGCCGTTGTCGGCACGCTCTGAAACATCCGGGAAAATTGGCGGCGAGCGGATCGGCGTTGGCGATGTAATCAGGCATCTTATGCCTACACACCGGGGTCCTGATTTTTTCCCGCCCTTTCTGCCGCCATTTTTGGCAGGTCAGCCGGGGTGCCGCCCGAGGCGCCATTTTGAGAGTCCCGACACGCTCAAGATGGCGGCCTCTCTAGGACCCCGGCGGATAGGCGTTTACATAAACGCCTGCCCGCGTTCGCCGGCATAAAAATAAATATGCATAAATATAAACATAGACATAAACATGCACAAACGTTAACCTGCATAGATATAAACATAAACATAAACATAAACATAAACATAAACATGCAAAACAATAATAATAAATAGAAATAGAAATAGAAATAGAAATAGAAATACAAACATTAATAAAATCAGTGAGAAAGGGGGTAAAATCAGTGAGAAATGGGGGGGAAAAACCATGAAAAATGATGGAAAAATCAGAGAGAAATGGGGGAAAAATCGGTGAGGAATGGGAAAAAGATCAACGAAAAATTGGGAAAAATCAGTCAGAAGTGGGGGATAAAAATCAGTGAGAAATGGGGGGAAAAGTCGGTGAGAAATGGGGAAAAAATCAGTGATTAATGGGCGGGGAAAATGCATGAAAAATGGAGGGAATAATTCAGAGAGAAATGGGGGCAAATATCAGTGAGAAATGGGGGGGAAAATCAGGAAATATCCATGAAAATTGGGGGAAACATCCATGAAAAATGGCGGAAAAAATCAATGAAAAATGGCGGAAAAAATCAGTGAGAAATGGGGAAAAATGGGAAAAATCAGTGATAAATGGGGGAAAAAATCAGTGAGAAATGGGGAAAAATGGGGAAAAAATCCACGAAAAATGGGTGGAAAAATCCATGAAAAATCAACGGAAAAATCAGTGAGAAATGGGGAAAACATGGTGAAATGGGGCAAAAATCAGAGAGAAAATGGGGAAAAATCATTGAAAAATGGGGGATAAAAATCAGTGAGAAATGGGGGGAAAATGGGGAAAAACATCAGTGAGAAATGGGGGAAAAAAAATCTTTGATAAATTGGGGCAAAAATCATTGAGAAATGGGGGAAAATAATCAGTGAGAAATGGGGAAAATTTGGGAAAAATCCAGGAAAATTGCGGGAAAAAATGCTTGAAAAATTGGGGAAAAATCCGAGAGAAAATCCCCGGGAATCCCCGGGAAAAACCCCCCGGAATCCCCGAGAAAATCCCCCGGAATTCCCCGGGAAAATCCCCCTGAATTCCCCGAGAAACTCATCCCGGAATCCCCCGTGATAATCCGTCCGCTATCCCCGAGGAAATCCCCCAGGAATCCCCCAGAAAATCTCCCCTAGGAATCCCCGGGATAATCTCCCCGGAATCCCCGAGAAAATCCGCCCCGAATCCCCTGGAAGATTCCCCCGGAATCCCCGAGAAAATCCCTCGGAATTCCCCGGGAAAATCAACCCGGAATCCCCGAGAAAATCCCCCGGAATCCCCGGGAAAATCCCCCAGGAAAATCCCCGGGATAATCACCCCGGAATCCCCTGGAAAATCCCCTAGGAATCCCCGAGAAAATCCCCCCGGAATTCGCCGGGAAAATCCCCCCGGAATCCCCCAGAAAATCCCCCCGGAATACTCTGCAATATCCCCCCGGAATCCCCTGGATAATCCCCCCGGAATCCCCGATAAAATCCCCCTGGAATCTCCAGGAAAATGCCCCGGGAATACGCGAGAAAATCCCCCCGGAATCCCCTGGAAAATCCCCCCTGAATCCCCGAGAAAAACCCCCCTGAATCCCCGAGAAAATCCCCCCGGATTCCCCTGAAAATCCCTCGGAATCCCCGGGCAAATCTCCCCGGACTCCCCGAGAAAATCCCCCCGGAATTCCCCGGGAAAATCCCCCCGGAATCCCCGAGAAAATCCCCCCCGCAATCGCCGAGAAAATCCCCCCGGAATCGCCGGAATAATCCCCTGGAATTCCCCGGGAAAATCATCCCGGAATCCCCGAGAATATCCCCCCGGTATCGCCGAGAAAACCCCCCCGGAATTCCTCGTAAAATCCCCCCGGAATCCCCGGGAAAATCCCTCCGGACTCCCCGAAACAATCCCCCGGAATCCCCGAGAAAATCCCCCGGAATTTCCGGGAAAATCACCCCGGAATCCCCGAGAAAATTCTCCCGAAATACTCGGCAAAATCCCCCAGGAATCCACGGAAAATTCCCCGGAATCCAGGAGAAAATACCCCGGAATCCCCATGAAAATCCCCCCGGAATCTCCGAGAAAATCCCCCGGAATCCCCGCGAATATCCCCCCGGAATCCCCGGGAAAATCCCCATGAATTCCCCGGGAAAATAATCTCGGAATCCCCGAGAAAATCTCCCCGGAATCACCGAGATAATGGCCCCGGAATACCCGAGAACATCCCCCGGAATTGCCCGAGAAAATCATCCCGTAATCCCCGAGGAAATCCCCCCGGAACACTCGGGAAAATCCCCCCGGAATTCCTCGTAAAATCACCCCGGATACCCCGGGAAAATCCCTCCGGACTCCCCGAAAAATTCCCCCCGGAATACTCGGGAAAATCCCCCGGAATCCCCGAGAAAATCCACCCGGAATCCCCTGGAAAATCCACCGGGAATTCCCCGGGAAATTCCTCGCTGAAACCCCTGGAAAATCCCCCCGGAATCCCGGAGAAAATCCCCCCGGAATTCCCCGGGAATATCCCCTCGGAATCCCCGGGAAAATCCCCCCGGACTCCCCGAAAAAATCCCCCCGGAATACTCGGGAAAATCCTCCCGGAATTCCCGAGAAAATCCCCCGGAATTCCCTGAGAAAATCGCCCCGGAATCCCAGTGAAAATCCCCCGGAATCCCCGTGAAAATCCCCCCAGGAATCCCCGGGAAAATCCCCCAGGAATCCCCTGGAAAATCCCCCAGGTATCCCCGATAAAATCCCCCTGGAATCCCCTGGAAAATCCCCCTGGAATCCCCTGGAAAATCCCCCTGGAATCGCGGGGAAAAAGCCCCCCGCATTTCCCGGGAAAAATCCCCCCGGAATCCCCGATAAAATCTCCCCGGAATCCCTGAGAAAATCCCCCCGGAATCCCCGGGAATATCCCCCAGGAATCCCCGATAAAATCCCCCCGGAATCCCCCAGAAATTCCCCCCGGAATCCCCGACAAAATCCCCCGGAATCCCCAGAAAATCCCCCCGGAATCCCCGGAAAATCCCCGCGGAATTCCGGTCCATTTCTGTAGGAGAATAGTTTTGTAAGGATAGTGCAGAAGGCACTAGTTGCCAACGAGTTACAGCTGTACTGATTAGCAAGGAGTGGAAACAGCCTTGCCTGCCCAGTGAGGCTGGTTGTTATAAAAGCGTGGGTCAGCTGGCTGCCAGTTTCACTAAGCACAGCTCCAGCTGGAGGTGCAGAGCCTGCTGCAGTGTGGGCTGGAGCCTGCTGGCTGTGCTGCGAGGAGGAAGGGACACGTGGCCGTGCAAGGGATGGACAAGGTGAGAGGATGCTGTGTGTGGGACAGACAGGCTCAGGTGGCTGGGGAAGGGACAGGCTGGGGGTTTAGCCAGTCGTACAGAGGAGAGGAGGAGTCGGGGCTGTGTGGAGCTGCCTGTGAGAAAAGGAGTCAGAGTTGCCTCAAAGAAATCTGTGGAGAGAAGGCATGAAAAGTGTGTAATGAAAGACTAATGTTGGTGCCTGTCATGTCTGTCTTGATATAATTGCTACACGTTTTCTCGGAATGCTTGAATTTAGACATAAAATGAAAACTTTATTGTAAGAAAGGAATGCATTTCTCACCAAAGTGGTGTAGGGTGGGGGATCACAACTCACAGATGGCCTGGAAGCGGAACGGCCACAGGGGTTACTGTAACTGGGCCTCCAGTACCAAAGCCCCAGTGGGTTTAAAGGCTAGAGCTGGGCTGGGATTAGCACGGGCTATGCAGCTGGGCTCATGCACAGGTCTGTCAGCACTCCTACCCGAGGACAGTCCCTCACCTAGGGAGAGGTTCTAGGCCTGGAGATGAGGCTGAGTTTGGGAAGGGTGATGAGGACATGGTTAGGGAGGGATGTAAATGCATATCAAAAGACTTAATTTTGAGGGGTGGCAAGCATTAGCTATAAAACAGGAAGTATTTACAGCTAAAGGCTGGAGGTGGGGGCTGTCTGAGGAGGACAGGACTGTTTAAGGCTGAAGTTGGAAGAGAAACCTTGGTGAAGCTTTTGCGTTAGAAACGGCCCTCACCTGCCAAATCAGATTTTTGTCTTCAGGATTGCATGAGTGAGGATGCCACAGCCAAGGAAAAGGTTCAGGTTTGGGAGGCAAAGGCGAGTTAGGCAGGGCTGCAGGGCTGGGGCTTGGCTGTTTCCATACTGCTCAGGGCAGCAAAGGGTAGCTGGCTCACTGGGCCTTGGATCTAGAACTCTTTCTGGAACAAGGTGGAGAGCTGAGGTTCATGCAAGGAAGGGCCAGGAATTCTTTGTCTGACTGGAAAATGCCAGAGGGGCAGTGTGTGACTCGGATAGGATGATATGTTCGTCTGGCGAGAGTCACAAACGAATATTTTGGTTTACTGATAACTGGGCAGCTCAGAAGTTACTACTTGACTTAGTTGCTGCTCCCATCTGTTGCACACATAAACAGAGCAAAGCAGACGAATTCTCTCGGAGCCTGAGGTCTTTGACTGGCCCTCCAAAAATGCTGCCCGCTAAAAAACAGACGTGGGGGAGGAAAGTTGTCAGATACAATAGAGCAAGAAAAGGACACGGGCTTCAAAGTGCCCTCCAGCAGACCATGGAAGTGACCTGTCTGGAAGTGAAACCAGCAGTCTGCTTCCCCAGCCTCCTGGAAGCCTCTAACAGCTACACAGGCAGTGAGGGGAGAGAACAATTCAACCTAAAAATAATTTTCAGTAGCGTTCTGCACTGCTGTTAAAAATACTGCAACCAGGGAATGTGGTGTGGTGATAACTATTAGGCCTGTAAGTCTGGTAACTGGGGCTTTTAGCTCAAACATCTCGGTATGGCTACTTTGAGCCTTGTAAAAGCTGCGTTAAGTCCAATTTCTTGGGTAGTTCTACTAGCTCTAGCCTTGCTTTTCATCCCCTCGGTAACAAAGCAACTCCCTCTCGAGAATGTTATTTACTTTCCATATTATGTGCCTACCAATTTCTGGAATTGCAAATGTCTTTGGATACATGCGTAAACTTAAGTTTCAAGAAAGCTGTCAAGCTAAAACAAAGGCTTGCCATAATGCAGAAGAAAATGTTTTATGGAAGAACTGAGAGGTCCCTACCTGGGCATAGAATTTGCTATACTAAGGTGTGTTCCAAACGGATCTGCCATCTAAACAAGCAGAAAAATAGTTGGAATGTAGTGAGTTCAATTTAACTATTGCTAGAAATAGGAATTATTAGCAGAGCTTGGAGCATGATATCACTAGCAGCAGTAAGACGCTTTTAGCTTGCTTCTCATAAATTACTTGTAAAAAGCATTTGTACCTAGTGTGTAGCAATTAATATTTCCCCATTTTCTTCCCCCCCGCCCCCCAGTCTCAGGTACTCCTTTTATTTTACCCTTTTCTGTCTTGTAACATCACCTTCCTTTATTTTATTCTATCTTCTGTTCTCAGAACATCGCAGCATCCTCTGTCAATGTGAAAGCATTTGTTCATCCTGTCTTGGAATGGCTGTCAATGTTGCCCTCTTCTGGATCACTTTTTTTTTTTTTTTTTTTTTTTTTTTAACAATATGTTGCTAAATGTCAGGAAAATTAATCCACAAACACCAGCGGTTTATGTCCAAAAAGGAAACGGAGGAGTCCTTTTTGCTTTATTCGAATAAAGGGAGAGGCCATGGGACATTCCCCTGGGATCTCTCCAATTTTTGGAGGACGCAGCCTCCTTTTTATCCTATTTTCCCGGCCGCATTTCCCTCTCTCTTTTCCCATTGGCTGAGGTACTTGAGAGGCACAGACTTCCCGGAACGCCTGATACCTGAAATTCCCCTCTAATGTATAACCCTCCCTTTTAATTTTTAATTCTTATAGAATTCATAGTTTCCCCCCGTTGCTTCTTTCATCTTTCGATATCCAATTTCATTTATCAGCAGCCCTGCAGTTTGTTTGTAAAGGCAACTATCTCTTTCCATTCATCAATCAGTGGAATCCATCCCATTGTTTCTTTTATCTCTCAGTGCTAGCCTTATCTACAGGCTGATCCACAGCTCATTTGTAAAGACAAATTCAACATTCCTCTCAGCTAATAAATGAGAAGTTAGCTGAAAAAAGTAAAAACTGGATTTTTTTTCCGGTGTGTGTCGGACAATACAGTGGAGAGAATTTGCGGGAGGATGATCGAGGATATCCTATTATAATATCGTTCTCGGACATTTTACTATTTTAGATCATCAGTTGTATTCTGAAAGAAATCTATTTTAATGATATGTGTACGTTTGCACGAAGTTATAGTTAAATATAGCTTGCGGCTGGGCTCTTTAATGACTAGGGGTATTTTTGGTTTTAATTCAATATTTTATGCTTGTGGTGTGTAGTGTGCTGATTTATTTTTTAATGTTATTTACTACGTGCGCTTTTGTTTTTGAGTGAAGGTAACTTTCTGGATGGCTTTGTATTTGAGGCAGAATGAATTGAAGTAGGTTTTTAAAACTGATTTTTCATATGTACGATGGGGAGTTTAGTAGGGGCAGCTCTGATGGTGGGGGCTTGGTTGTTAATTTTATCAGACGGCTTTTGTTAGATACAGCTTTTAATTCTGGAAAGTTTTTTTTTCTAATGTCGTGCTTTGAAGGTGGTTTTCGAGGATGTATGGTATAGCTTTATTTTGTTTGTAGATGGTGTATGATAAGGGCTATGGTCTATTTATCTAATGCCATGTTTTTTCATTCAGGTGTTGATAAGGGAGTTCTTGAATGGCGTTTTGTGTTGTTTTTGTTTTTGGTGGGGCGTTGTTTTTAAAGGATACCTTGATAAGGTTTGCCGATGGCGTTCTAGCCTGTAGCATAAGGCATAGGGTAGTTTTTGAATTATTTTGTGGTGGCTTTGATTCTTGCCAGTATGTAGTGTTTGTTTGAGGTAATGCTGTGTAGCTAATTTCTGTTTTCTTATTAATATTAGAATTGGAGTGTTGTAGTATATGGGCTGTTATTATATCCTAGGGGTTCTATTTATTTGGTTTGATTGTTTTCTAGTTATGGATAATTTTTCTCAAAAAACCATTTTCAGAATTTCAGGCGTGACACAAAAGAACACTCAGATTGCTGGAAGGGAAACGTGTGCCCAGATTGTCTCGAAGCAGTGCTGCTGTCGGTTCTCGTTCAGTTGTGTCTTCTGAAAATGAGACTGTTGTATTCATTGCGCTGTGCTAAACACTTGTCATTCTCCCAATGCCAGGAAACAGATGAAGCTTGAAGAAAGAGGAAGGAATTTGGAAGCGTACAAACAAGCTGAGAAGAGGTTCAGAGATCAGGGTGCTCACTGGCAGCAGGGGCTGGGGTTAGGGCTGAGCAGGAGCAAAGCCGGAGCACATCAACCTCACCTCGTGTTTTCTCGGGGGCTTTATGGCCCTGGCAAGAGAGAGACGTTCACTGACGAGTCCCAGGCCGAGCCGTGAGCACAGCATGTTGTGTTGGAGCTGGGGGTTTTTTTTGAGACGTTCAGCAGCCACACTCTCTAGTCAAGAGTCCTGAGGTTTGTTGCTGCTCCACTTTCATCCTCATATCCAGCTTCCAGCCCTTTTCTTCTCTCTGTCCAGTGTGTCTTTTGTGTTCCTTTCTTGTCCTGTGTGCTCCCCATCCCATTCCCGTTCCCTACGGAGGGGGAGGGTGTGGAGACTGGGGGCTCCGACGTGGTTTGGGGCACCCCAAGGTCCCTGGGAAAGGGAGCCGGGCTGCGCTGGAGGAGCAGGTGAGTCGGGCATGGGGGGGGGGGGGGGGGGGGGGTCGGGTCATGCTGGGTGCCAGAACATGGAGAGGGAGGGGTGGGTGTAGAATGCATGAAAAACAGAACCATAAAAAATACCTAAATATAGTCTAAAAGGAATGTTTAAATGCTTTTTATTTGGGTAGAGGCACGGTTTTTATAGCTAATATAAAAATAAAATATAAAGAATAGAAATAGATTGGTATACATGTAAAATATAATGAAATATAAGTAGCAAATATCTATGAAAAATCTAGTGTATAACAGAAATAATGCAAATATAAGAATATGTATAAATATAAAATAGAGCTATGAGAATGGGAATAAGAATGGGGTAAAACATCAGTGAGAAATGGAAAAAAACCACATGAAAAATGGTGGGAAAATCAGTGAGAAATGGAGAAAAATCAGTGAAAAACGGGGGGGGAATCTTTGAAAAATGGGGAAAAAAATCCGTGAGAAATGGGGGAAAAAAAATCCATGAAAAATGGGGGAATAAATCAGTGAGAAACGGGGAAAAGTGGGGGAAAAAATAATTGAGAAATGGGGAAAAAATCAGTGAGAAATGGGGGAAAAAATCCGTGACGAATGGCGGGAAAAGTCATTAAGAAATGGGGGAAAAATCAGTGAGAAACAGGGAAAAAAATCAATGAGAAATGGGGGAAAATTTGGGACAAAATCAGCGAGAAATGGGGGAAAAATCAGTGGTAAATGGGGGAAAAGTCGATGAAAAATGGGGGAATATTCAGTGAGAAATGGGGGAGGGGGGAAATCAGTGAGAAATGGGGAAAAAATCCATGGAAAACAGGCAAACAATCCATGGGCAATGGCGGGAACAGAGCGAGCTGTTGTCGCTCGTGCTGTGGTGGCCGATGCTGTGGGGAAAAAATAAGTGAAAAATGGGGGCAATAATCAGTGATAAATGGGGAGAAAATCAGTGATTAATGGGCGGAAAAATGCATGAAAAATGGAAGGAAAAATTCAGAGAGAAATGGGGGCAAATATCAGTGATAAATGGGGAAAAAAAATCAGTGATTAATGGGGGGAAAAATGCATGGAAAATGGGGGGAAAATTCAGAGAGAAATGGGGGCAAAAATCAGTGAGCAATGGGGGGGAAAATCGGGAAATATCCATGGAAAAATGGGGGGAAAAAATCAGTGAGAAATGGGGGAAAAAAATCAGTGAGAAATGGGGGAAACATCATGGTGAAATGGGGAAAAAAAATCTTTGATAAATTGGGGAAACAAATCATTGAGAAATGGGGGAAAAAAATCAGTGAGAAATGGGGAAAATATGGGAAAAAATCCACGAAAATTGCGGGAAAAAATGCATGAAAAATTGGGGAAAAATCAGTAAGAAATGGGGGAAAAAATCCATGAAAAATGGCGGGAAAAATCAGATCGGCGATCGATAGCTAATGCGTGCCGATCGATTCGATCGGCGATCGATTGATCACGACTACCGATCGATTATATCGGCGTTCGATTGCTAATGCCTGCCGATCGATTAGATCGGCGATCGATTGATCGCGCCTGCCGATCGATTAGATCGGCGATCGATTGATCGCGCCTGCCGATCGATTAGATCGGCGATCGATTGCTAATGCCTGCCGATCGATTAGATCGGCGATCGATTGATCGCGCCTGCCGATCGATTAGATCGGCGATCGATTGATCGCGCCTGCCGATCGATTAGATCGGCGATCGATTGCTAATGCCTGCCGATCGATTAGATCGGCGATCGATTGATCGCGCCTGTCGATCGATTAGATCGGCGATCGATTGCTAATGCCTGCCGATCGATTAGATCGGCGATCGATTGATCGCGCCTGCCGATCGATTAGATCGGCGATCGATTGATCGCGCCTGCCGATCGATTAGATCGGCGATCGATTGCTAATGCCTGCCGATCGATTAGATCGGCGATCGATTGCTAATGCCTGCCGATCGATTAGCTCGGCGATCGATTGATCGCGCCTGCCGATCGATTAGATCGGCGATCGCTTTCCAATGCCTGCCGATCGATTGCTAATGCACACTATTTGCACACTCCTTGCACACCCTTTGCACTCATACAGAGGCAGGAGGTTTCTCAGTTCTGGTCGGGGTTTTTTGGGGCGTTCATTCAGGGGGATTTCCTCAAGGATTGGGACACTCCTTGATTCCATCCCTTGCCTGTCTCCCAAGCGCCACCCTGTGGGCAGAGCGCGGTACTGCGCGCCTGCCTCTCCCAAGATGGCGGCTCGGGTGTCGCTCCCCGACCTTCTAACTCTGGCTGCAAAAGGAGGGGGGCACAGCAAGGAGCCCGCTCGCTCTAGTGGGATGCCTGCGCACGACGCCGACACCGATCCCACGGGTGCGATTTTCGGCGGCGTTTCCGATCGTGCGGACATCTCCTTCAGCCCGCTTCGGCCCGGGGGAGAGGGGCGGGGCCGCCAGCGATGGTGCCGGCGCAGCCCGGGCAGGCTCGGGGCGGAGCCGGGGCTTGGCGAGGCGGGGCACGGAGGTCCCGGGGACGGGACCGGGCGGGGCCGGGGCGGTGCTTTAGGGGCGGTCCCCAGTGGTCCCGGGCGGCACCGGGGGCGGGGCCGGGTGATCCCGGAGCGGTACCGAGCTGTGCTGGGGACGGTGCTGCAGGGGCGGTGCCGGGCCCGCCTCAGGGTGATTGAATGCCCAGAAATCGCCTCCTCTGCCCCGTGCTCACACTGAGCTGCGGGCTGCAGCGTGCTGTCGGAGCTCCGCACACAGCACGGATTTGGGCTTCCCCTCCTCTCAAACCCTCTCCCCCTTCTTCCTCCTCCTCATCTTCCTCTTTGTCCTCTGTCACTGCTGAGGCTCTGGAAAGAACTGAAATTCTGCAGGGAGAGATGTCCTCTCGTGGCCCCAGGGACTGCCTCGGCACGGGCCACGAGCGCCTCCGGCCCCTGCCTTCTCCTGCTTGAAAAGATCACCTGGAGCCCGAGCTCGGGGGGGTGAAATCAGCTGAAATCCAGGTAACTCTGTCAAGTGCCCCCCAGGGACATCGGCGGGGCTGGGGGATGAGGGTTTGAAACAGCAAATTCTTTGGAATATACACCTGTCCCTGTGCCGATGCTGCTGAGCTTCCTGCCACAGTATATCCCCACTCCATGAGGCGCTGTGAGGTTATGGCAGTGGGAATTGAGCAGGGAATTCGGGGCTATGGGCATAATTCACGGGAGCTAGCAAAGCTGACAGCCAACCCCAAATCGGGGCACAGCACAGAGAACAATCTGTGTGCTGCCCTGTCAGCTCAAGCTCCTGGGCTGGGAAGTATTGGGAGTTAAATGTATGGAATTACACAAATCACAGCAACTGGCATCACCCAGAGGGACAATCCAAGGCCCAAACAATTCCTCCACAGTCCACTCTGGGAAAAACACCCTGTGCCTGCCAGGAGCTCTGACCCTGCTTTTCCTACCAGCTCCTGAGCAGTGTCAGGGCCACCACGACGCCTTTAAAATCCAGATAAACCCCAAATCCTACACAGTGAATAATCCAAAGAAAGTACTGAATTGTTGTCATTAAAAGCTCAAAACTCATTAAGAATTCTATGACAACAGTGTAATGGACTCCCAGGAACCTCATGAATGCTCTCAGTTTCATTTTTGTGTATTTTTACTCCCTCATTTGGCAGCTTGTAAAACTTATCCTGGAATTCAGAGGTCAAGCAGGATCGACTTTGGATTGACCTTCACCTCTGTTCCCACTTTGTGCAAACACAACTCGTGCCCAGGTGGGTGAACTCATCACCTCAGCTTTTCACTCCAGAGTATCCCCTCCTTATTTCCCTGTAGATGAACTCAGATCCACTCCTCACCTCCACTGGTCATCCAAGCGTCCATTCTGTTCCCCACAGGCCCTGGTGGCCCCAGGGAGCTCCCTTGGCCTTTCTCCTGCCCCTCTGCAGCCCGAGGTCGCTACACAAACAGTTCTTGTGTCCCCTCTAAATGACCCCGGGTTTTCTGCTCAATGAATGGCATGACCCGTGCCCACTGCTCATGATTCACCCAACCAAAATCAAGAGCAAATGTTGCTTGGGCTTTAAGAACTTGAAATAACTCTGAAGCAAAAGAAATCACCTTTTTCTTCTGGTTTTTATTTTTATTTTTTCATTTAAGATGCTGGACTTGCCTCTGTGGATGTGTGCTGAGCTCTCACTGCAGGGGACTGTCAGGCCTGAATGGCTGTGAGTTCGTGTTCTTCTCAGTAGGGAATCAGAAATTATTCTTAGACCATAGAATTGTTTTCTGAAACCTTTCCCCTTTCCTCTTTGTGCCTTTGAATTTTTCAGCTGTTCCCTGTTGTCACTTCCCCTGCCTGACTTCTGTGCAGCTCCTAGCTGGGAAAAACTGGGAAAACTTAGGGGGTACAGAGGTGGAATTTTTGGCTGGATTTTTCTAACATTTCTAATTTTGCTGAACTTATTTCCCCAGTGAGAAGAGCAGGAACTCACAGCCATGCAGGCCTGACAGTCACTGCGGGAAATCTGACACAGTATTAATAAGTAACCTTTCCTGAGAGCAGTCACCACCCCAGTCCTCCAGCCTTGTCAAATGTTTGCAATGAATGGACCCAAGTTCTAATCCTTAATCTAAATTTATGTCAGCTTTTGTTAGAAAGATACCGGACAGTAAATCATACAAGAGAATTTAAAAATTGCACAAAGAATAACAGGCCCAGACCAAACCCAACCACCCCCATCACCGCTCCACCCCAATTTTGGGAGAAACAGTGATACAGTTTATAAATACTCTCCTTCCACACTATTCAGTCCTTCACCGCACATCCCCAGAGAGGAGTCCCTCAGACCTTGCTCCCCTGAACACCAGGAGAGCTGGAGTTTCACCCAGATCCCACATTCCCATGGCAGTTAATCCCAGCAGGGAGGCAAAGAGGAACCCTGCATCCTCTGACATAGCCCGCAGCACGGGCAGCACCAGGAGCCCTCCAGGCTCAGACCTCTGGTGCTGAAGCCTCTGGGCTTTGGCTGATCAAACACCACAGCTCTTGGCAAAGATGCCAGGAGAGTCGTGATTCTTCCTGTCCTGAAAGAGAGGAGGAAAAGAAAATTAAGTCGACTGCAGAAGGATTCCAGCTCTCAACTTCTGCTCTGATTCCTCACTCTGGGGTTTTATCCATGACAAGTGACACCAATTCAGAGTGCCCTTTTCCAGCATTTTTATTCCTAACTATTTCAGACATTAAAAGGATGCTCATTTCTCTTATTGTATTCTTTGCTTAATTTTATTAGAGGCATTTTCATCCCAGACCCCACTTGTCAGTTCTTCAATCCTTTAGCACTGGACTTGGCACAAAGGGATACCCGTGGTGCTGCATCACAAGAAATCCCAAAGAGAAACCCCTTCCAAACCTGACGGAGAAAGCTTTCAAGGCACTCCAGAACACAGACAGCTTTTCCTGCCTTGTCAGGCCACACCAATTCTGTCCCATCCACCTGAACTGTGCAGGTGAGGAAAAGGCTTTCCTTGCTCCTCGGGAATCACTGTCTGAGACCACAGATGTCCATCCTGGGCAGCACCTGGAAACAACGTGGGAAAGGCAAAATGAGAGTGTTTTCTATCAGAAAATTACTACTACTAATAAAAATAACAATCAGAACTTCTGGACAAATTTAGTAACATCACTTTGATATGAGAAATACAGGCCATGCCCATCCTTGTAGCCCAGGTGAAAACAGGAAGGAGAACTAGAGGAAAAGCAGAGTCCCTTATTTGATCTCTGGACACAAACTGAGGCCTTTTCCCTGTGAAACCAAACTCACCCTTCCAGGGTTCCTGAGATCAGCTACGAGGAGGCTTTTGGCACTCCAAGAGCAGCTGGGTCACAGCTGGATGCGGCTTGGGTCTGGGAGACACCGTGCTCCTTCTGGAATTATAGCACGCAAATGCCTGCTCCTGGCCCCAGGCCCGGAGATAAAATCTGTGGGGTTTTTCCCTGTGCAACATTGTTCACCCCTCCCAGGTTCCTGAGATCTGCACAGAGGAGGCTTTGGGCACCCCAAAGGCAGCCAGGGTTACAGGTGGGGGCAGCTTGGGGCTGGGAGAAATCCTCATCCATTTGGAATTTTATCAGGCAGAAACCTGGCTGGGTGCACAGGTCTCTGGACACGACCAGTGGCCCTTTCCCCTGTGAAACAAAACTCACCCTGCCAGGCTCCTGAGACCACTTAGGAGGAGGGGTTTGACTCTCCAAGAGCAGTCGCAACGAGAGATGCTCACACAGAAGGCCATGCAGAAGAGGAAACGAGCGCACCCGCAGCCCCCCAAGGCGCGCCCCAACGCCCCAGACCCGGCACTGCCAGCTCGGGCAGTCCCATAAAGCATCCCCCGCCTCCGCAGCGGCGGGACAGGCGGGGCCCGGGGTCCCGAGGAAACCGAGCGTGCCCGGAGGCGAGGCAGGACGGCAGCGCAGCGCCGCCTGGCGGCGGAGCAGGAGAGCAGCGCCGGGCCCCATGGCAGTATCGGTACCCGTGCGCCCCCTGCTGTCCGCGGCGATGCAGCGCCCGATGCCGAGTTCCACGCCCGTGTCGCCGAGGGAGAGGGGCACCGCTGGCTGGGGCCTCCCCGCCGACACGGACAGAAGCCGAAGCAGAAGCCCCGGTGCCATTGGCGGCCCCTACCCAGCGGGCCGGGCTCCGCCGGGCCCGCGGCCCCGCGCGGTATCGGGTCGGCCCGCTCCCGTCTTCGTCGCACCCGGCCCTGCTCCTGGCATGAAGCGCGTCACCGCCCCGCGCCGTCCCGCCCCCCGCGCGTCATCGCGTGCGTTCGGCGGCCCGCCCCGGGGGCGGTGCCGGGGGCGCTACCCGGGGCGGTGCCGGGGCAGTGCCGGGGGCGGCACCGGGGGCGGTGCCGGGGCGGTGCCGGGGGCGTTCCCGGTCGCCGTGCCGGGGTAGCCCGGGGAGCGGTTCCGGGAGCGGTTCGGGGGGCGGTGCCGATTGCAGTCCCGGTCACTGTCCCCAGTCCCCGTCCCCAGTCCTGGTCCCGGTCCCAGTCCCCGGTTCCGGTCCCCGATCCTGGTCCCAGTCCCAGTTCCCCGTCCCGGAACCCGATCACGGTCCTGGTCCCAGTCCCCAATCCCGGTCCCGGTCCCTGTCTCCAGTCCCCGTCCCCGATCCCGGTTCCGGTCCCTGTCCCAGGTCCCCGTCCGCGATCCCGGTCCCTGTCCCATTTCCCCGTCCCGGTCCCCGATCCCAGTCCCGGTCCACGTCCCCGATCCCGATTTTTCCCCCCCTTTCACACTGATTTTTCCCCCGATTTATCAATGATTTTTTTCCCCATTTTTTCCCATTTCTCACTGATATTTTCCCCCATTTTTCAGGGATTTTTTTCCCCATTTCTCACTGATTTTTTCCCCCATTCTTCATGGAGTTTTCCCCCCGTTTTTCACTGATTTTTCCCCATTTCTCACTGACTTTTTCCCCATTTTCCCCCATTTCTCACTGATATTTTCCCCCATTTTTCATGGATTTTTTCCAGATTTATCCCCATTTCCCACTGATTTTTCCCCATTTTTCATGGACTTTTCCCCCCCGTTTCTTACTTATGTTTTTCCCCGATTTCTCATTGATTTCCCCCCCCCCCCCCCCCCCCCATTTCGCACTGATTTTTTACCCATTTTTCCCCATTTCTCACTGATTTCTTTCGCCATTTTTCATGGAATTTCCCCACCCATTTCTAACGGATTTTTTCCCCACTTTTCCCCATTTCTCACTGATTTTTCCCCCCATTCTTCAGGGATTTTTTTCCCCATTTCTCACTGATTTTTCCCCCCATTCTTCATGATTTACAGGATACTCTATCGTGAATGGAAAGCTATTAAAGGAAGGGGGGAGGTTACCAGCCACCTGGTCAGCTCAGACAGCAGAGCTGCACACGCTTTTGAGAGCCTGTGAATTATAGCAGGACAAGACATTAAATATATTTACTGATTCTAAATATGCATATGCGGTAATACATGCATTTGGAAAACTATGTGGAAAAAAAGAGGTTTATTAAGCTGCAGAAGAAAGAAGAAAAAAATTGGTTTACAAGGGATGGCAAGCAGTGGATACCAAAAGCTCTAGCCTTACAATTGTTAAAACAACTTCATTAAAGGAGTCGTTCTGTGCCTTCTTTGGGGTGAGGAAAAAAGGCTGAGGGGGGCTCCGACGTGGTTTGGGGCACCCCAAGGTCCCTGGGAGAGGGAGCCGGGCTGCGCTGGAGGAGCAGGTGAGTCGGGCATGGCGGGGGGTCGTGGTGGGTGCCAGAACATTGAGAGGGAGGGGTGGGTGTAGAATGCATGAAAAAACAGAACCTTAAAAAATAGCTAAATATAGTCTAAAAGGAATGTTTTATTGGCTTGTGTTTGGATAGAGGTAGGGTTTTTTTATAGATACTGTAAATAGAAAAGATAAAGAATAAAAATATAGAAGCAAATATAAGAAACCAATATATAAATATATTACATTACATTATGTTATGAAAATAGAAATATATAAATATTCAGACTTTAAAAGGAATGTTTTATTGTTTTTTATTTGGTTAGAGGAGGGTTTTTTGAAAATAATATAGGCAAAAATATACAAATATGCAAAAACAGATACTGAATATAAAATTATTATAACTATATATGCATATATATATGTAAGTATAAATCTATAGAAATAAATATAAATATAAAATACATGTATGTAGTATGTAATATAAATAATTTATCGATTTTAATATGTTATATTAAATAGTATGTTATAATAGAATGTAAATAGCATCTAGTATATTAATATACTAGTAAAAACTACATTAAATAGTATATAAATATAGAATACACAATATAGACATATAAATCTACAGATATAAATATGAAAACTAAATAGAAAAATATATTCAAATATAATTTAAAATAATCGAGTTTTTTGTTTCTATTTGGTTAGAGGCAGAGCTTTTAAAGAAATAATATTAAAAACTATGAACCTCCAAATATAGATGGATATAGATAAAATAGAAATAACATTAGTAATATAAATCTATGTATATAATGAATAATAAAAGAATATTGTATATATGATAAATAGAATAGCAATTAAATTGAATATATGAAATAGGTATAGATTATGACTATAAATTAAATATTAAAAAATAGATGATTTATATATATAAAAGGTTTTTTTTTTCATTTGGTCAGAGGCAGGGCATTTTTAGTTTGGGTCGGGGTTTTTTTAGGGCGTTCATTGAGAGGATTTTATGACGGGTGGGGACTCTGGTGCTTGGAACTCTCTCCCTTCTCTGGCTGTCCCTGACAGGGCGGCAGTGCCGGGCTGAGTTGGGCGGCAGTGCTGCCGCCGTGTGGACACAGGCGGGTACTGCACGGTGCCCCTCTCAGGATGGCGGAAGGGCCCGCGGGCCGGGACCCAGCCCTGCGGCAGCGCTCAAGATGGCGGCCTCTCTAGGACCCCGGCGGATAGGCGTTTACATAAAACGCCTGCCCGCGCCCGCCGGCGCCCTCACGCCCGCGGCACCGCGGACCACGCGGCCGTTGTCGGCACGCTCTGAAACATCCGGGAAAATTGGCGGCGAGCGGATCGGCGTCGGCGATGTAATCAGGCATCTTATGCCTACACACCGGGGTCCTGATTTTTTCCCGCCCTTTCTGCCGCCATTTTTGGCAGGTCAGCCGGGGTGCCGCCCGAGGCGCCATTTTGAGAGTCCCGACACGCTCAAGATGGCGGCCGGTCTAGGACCCCGGCGGATAGGCGTTTACATAAAACGCCTGCCCGCGTTCGCCGGCATAAAAATAAATATGCATAAATATAAACATAGACATAAACATGCACAAACGTTAACCTGCATAGATATAAACATAAACATAAACATAAACATAAACATAAACATAAACATAAACATAAACATAAACATGCAAAACAATAATAATAAATAGAAATAGAAATAGAAATAGAAATAGAAATAGAAATACAAACATTAATAAAATCAGTGAGAAAGGGGGTAAAATCAGTGAGAAATGGGGGGAAAAACCATGAAAAATGATGGAAAAATCAGAGAGAAATGGGGAAAAATCGGTGAGGAATGGGGAAAAAGATCAACGAAAAATTGGGAAAAATCAGTCAGAAGTGGGGGATAAAAATCAGTGAGAAATGGGGGGAAAAGTCGGTGAGAAATGGGGAAAAAATCAGTGATTAATGGGCGGGAAAATGCATGAAAAATGGAGGGAATAATTCAGAGAGAAATGGGGGCAAATATCAGTGAGAAATGGGGGGGAAAATCAGGAAATATCCATGAAAACTGGGGGAAACATCCATGAAAAATGGCGGAAAAAATCAATGAAAAATGGCGGAAAAAATCAGTGAGAAATGGGGAAAAATGGGGAAAAAGGAGTGATAAATGGGGGAAAAAATCAGTGAGAAATGGGGAAAAATGGGGAAAAAATCCACGAAAAATGGGTGGAAAAATCCATGAAAAATCAACGGAAAAATCAGTGAGAAATGGGGAAAACATGGTGAAATGGGGCAAAAATCAGAGAGAAATGGGGAAAAATCATTGAAAAATGGGGGATAAAAATCAGTGAGAAATGGGGGGAAAATGGGGAAAAACATCAGTGAGAAATGGGGAAAAAAAATCTTTGATAAATTGGGGCAAAAATCATTGAGAAATGGGGAAAATAATCAGTGAGAAATGGGGAAAATTTGGGAAAAATCCAGGAAAATTGCGGGAAAAAATGCTTGAAAAATTGGGGAAAAAATCCGAGAGAAAATCCCCGGGAATCCCCGGGAAAAACCCCCCGGAATCCCCGAGAAAATCCCCCGGAATTCCCCGGGAAAATCCCCCTGAATTCCCCGAGAAACTCATCCCGGAATCCCCGTGATAATCCGTCCGCTATCCCCGAGAAAATCCCCCAGGAATCCCCCAGAAAATCTCCCCTAGGAATCCCCGGGATAATCTCCCCGGAATCCCCGAGAAAATCCGCCCCGAATCCCCTGGAAGATTCCCCCGGAATCCCCGAGAAAATCCCTCGGAATTCCCCGGGAAAATCAACCCGGAATCCCCGAGAAAATCCCCCGGAATCCCCGGGAAAATCCCCCAGGAAAATCCCCGGGATAATCACCCCGGAATCCCCTGGAAAATCCCCTAGGAATCCCCGGGAAAATCCCCCCGGAATTCGCCGGGAAAATCCCCCCGGAATCCCCCAGAAAATCCCCCCGGAATACTCTGCAATATCCCCCCGGAATCCCCTGGATAATCCCCCCGGAATCCCCGATAAAATCCCCCTGGAATCTCCAGGAAAATGCCCCGGGAATACGCGAGAAAATCCCCCCGGAATCCCCTGGAAAATCCCCCCTGAATCCCCGAGAAAAACCCCCCTGAATCCCCGAGAAAATCCCCCCGGATTCCCCTGAAAATCCCTCGGAATCCCCGGGCAAATCTCCCCGGACTCCCCGAGAAAATCCCCCCGGAATTCCCCGGGAAAATCCCCCCGGAATCCCCGAGAAAATCCCCCCGCAATCGCCGAGAAAATCCCCCCGGAATCGCCGGAATAATCCCCTGGAATTCCCCGGGAAAATCATCCCGGAATCCCCGAGAATATCCCCCCGTATCGCCGAGAAAACCCCCCCGGAATTCCTCGTAAAATCCCCCCGGAATCCCCGGGAAAATCCCTCCGGACTCCCCGAAACAATCCCCCGGAATCCCCGAGAAAATCCCCCGGAATTTCCCGGGAAAATCACCCCGGAATCCCCGAGAAAATTCTCCCGAAATACTCGGCAAAATCCCCCAGGAATCCACGGAAAATTCCCCGGAATCCAGGAGAAAATACCCCGGAATCCCCATGAAAATCCCCCCGGAATCTCCGAGAAAATCCCCCGGAATCCCCGCGAATATCCCCCCGGAATCCCCGGGAAAATCCCCATGAATTCCCCGGGAAAATAATCTCGGAATCCCCGAGAAAATCTCCCCGGAATCACCGAGATAATGGCCCCGGAATACCCGAGAACATCCCCCGGAATTGCCCGAGAAAATCATCCCGTAATCCCCGAGGAAATCCCCCCGGAACACTCGGGAAAATCCCCCCGGAATTCCTCGTAAAATCACCCCGGATACCCCGGGAAAATCCCTCCGGACTCCCCGAAAAATTCCCCCCGGAATACTCGGGAAAATCCCCCCGGAATCCCCGAGAAAATCCACCCGGAATCCCCTGGAAAATCCACCGGGAATTCCCCGGGAAATTCCTCGCTGAAACCCCTGGAAAATCCCCCCGGAATCCCGGAGAAAATCCCCCCGGAATTCCCCGGGAATATCCCCTCGGAATCCCCGGGAAAATCCCCCCGGACTCCCCGAAAAAATCCCCCCGGAATACTCGGGAAAATCCTCCCGGAATTCCCGAGAAAATCCCCCGGAATTCCCTGAGAAAATCGCCCCGGAATCCCAGTGAAAATCTCCCCGGAATCCCCGTGAAAATCCCCCCGGAATCCCCGGGAAAATCCCCCAGGAATCCCCTGGAAAATCCCCCAGGTATCCCCGATAAAATCCCCCTGGAATCCCCTGGAAAATCCCCCTGGAATCGCGGGGAAAAAGCCCCCCGCATTTCCCGGGAAAAATCCCCCCGGAATCCCCGATAAAATCTCCCCGGAATCCCTGAGAAAATCCCCCCGGAATCCGCGAGAAAATATGCCCAGAATCCCCGATAAAATCCCCCCGGAATCCCCGGGAATATCCCCCAGGAATCCCCGATAAAATCCCCCCGGAATCCCCCAGAAATTCCCCCCGGAATCCCCGACAAAATCCCCCCGGAATTCCCGACAAAATCCTCCCGGAATCCCCAGAAAATCCCCCCGGAATCCCCGGAAAATCCCCGCGGAATTCCGGTCCATTTCTGTAGGAGAATAGTTTGTAAGGATAGTGCAGAAGGCACTAGTTGCCAACGAGTTACAGCTGTACTGATTAGCAAGGAGTGGAAACAGCCTTGCCTGCCCAGTGAGGCTGGTTGTTATAAAAGCGTGGGTCAGCTGGCTGCCAGTTTCACTAAGCACAGCTCCAGCTGGAGGTGCAGAGCCTGCTGCAGTGTGGGCTGGAGCCTGCTGGCTGTGCTGCGAGGAGGAAGGGACACGTGGCCGTGCAAGGGATGGACAAGGTGAGAGGATGCTGTGTGTGGGACAGACAGGCTCAGGTGGCTGGGGAAGGGACAGGCTGGGGTTTAGCCAGTCGTACAGAGGAGAGGAGGAGTCGGGGCTGTGTGGAGCTGCCTGTGAGAAAAGGAGTCAGAGTTGCCTCAAAGAAATCTGTGGAGAGAAGGCATGAAAAGTGTGTAATGAAAGACTAATGTTGGTGCCTGTCATGTCTGTCTTGATATAATTGCTACACGTTTTCTCGGAATGCTTGAATTTAGACATAAAATGAAAACTTTATTGTAAGAAAGGAATGCATTTCTCACCAAAGTGGTGTAGGGTGGGGGATCACAACTCACAGATGGCCTGGAAGCGGAACGGCCACAGGGGTTACTGTAACTGGGCCTCCAGTACCAAAGCCCCAGTGGGTTTAAAGGCTAGAGCTGGGCTGGGATTAGCACGGGCTATGCAGCTGGGCTCATGCACAGGTCTGTCAGCACTCCTACCCGAGGACAGTCCCTCACCTAGGGAGAGGTTCTAGGCCTGGAGATGAGGCTGAGTTTGGGAAGGGTGATGAGGACATGGTTAGGGAGGGATGTAAATGCATATCAAAAGACTTAATTTTGAGGGGTGGCAAGCATTAGCTATAAAACAGGAAGTATTTACAGCTAAAGGCTGGAGGTGGGGGCTGTCTGAGGAGGACAGGACTGTTTAAGGCTGAAGTTGGAAGAGAAACCTTGGTGAAGCTTTTGCGTTAGAAACGGCCTCACCTGCCAAATCAGATTTTTGTCTTCAGGATTGCATGAGTGAGGATGCCACAGCCAAGGAAAAGGTTCAGGTTTGGGAGGCAAAGGCGAGTTAGGCAGGGCTGCAGGGCTGGGGCTTGGCTGTTTCCATACTGCTCAGGGCAGCAAAGGGTAGCTGGCTCACTGGGCCTTGGATCTAGAACTCTTTCTGGAACAAGGTGGAGAGCTGAGGTTCATGCAAGGAAGGGGCCAGGAATTCTTTGTCTGACTGGAAAATGCCAGAGGGGCAGTGTGTGACTCGGATAGGATGATATGTTCGTCTGGCGAGAGTCACAAACGAATATTTTGGTTTACTGATAACTGGGCAGCTCAGAAGTTACTACTTGACTTAGTTGCTGCTCCCATCTGTTGCACACATAAACAGAGCAAAGCAGACGAATTCTCTCGGAGCCTGAGGTCTTTGACTGGCCCTCCAAAAATGCTGCCCGCTAAAAAACAGACGTGGGGGAGGAAAGTTGTCAGATACAATAGAGCAAGAAAAGGACACGGGCTTCAAAGTGCCCTCCAGCAGACCATGGAAGTGACCTGTCTGGAAGTGAAACCAGCAGTCTGCTTCCCCAGCCTCCTGGAAGCCTCTAACAGCTACACAGGCAGTGAGGGGAGAGAACAATTCAACCTAAAAATAATTTTCAGTAGCGTTCTGCACTGCTGTTAAAAATACTGCAACCAGGGAATGTGGTGTGGTGATAACTATTAGGCCTGTAAGTCTGGTAACTGGGGCTTTTAGCTCAAACATCTCGGTATGGCTACTTTGAGCCTTGTAAAAGCTGCGTTAAGTCCAATTTCTTGGGTAGTTCTACTAGCTCTAGCCTTGCTTTTCATCCCCTCGGTAACAAAGCAACTCCCTCTCGAGAATGTTATTTACTTTCCATATTATGTGCCTACCAATTTCTGGAATTGCAAATGTCTTTGGATACATGCGTAAACTTAAGTTTCAAGAAAGCTGTCAAGCTAAAACAAAGGCTTGCCATAATGCAGAAGAAAATGTTTTATGGAAGAACTGAGAGGTCCCTACCTGGGCATAGAATTTGCTATACTAAGGTGTGTTCCAAACGGATCTGCCATCTAAACAAGCAGAAAAATAGTTGGAATGTAGTGAGTTCAATTTAACTATTGCTAGAAATAGGAATTATTAGCAGAGCTTGGAGCATGATATCACTAGCAGCAGTAAGACGCTTTTAGCTTGCTTCTCATCAATTACTTGTAAAAAGCATTTGTACCTAGTGTGTAGCAATTAATATTTCCCCATTTTCTTCCCCCCCGCCCCCCAGTCTCAGGTACTCCTTTTATTTTACCCTTTTCTGTCTTGTAACATCACCTTCCTTTATTTTATTCTATCTTCTGTTCTCAGAACATCGCAGCATCCTCTGTCAATGTGAAAGCATTTGTTCATCCTGTCTTGGAATGGCTGTCAATGTTGCCCTCTTCTGGATCACTTTTTTTTTTTTTTTTTTTTTTTTTTAACAATATGTTGCTAAATGTCAGGAAAATTAATCCACAAACACCAGCGGTTTATGTCCAAAAAGGAAACGGAGGAGTCCTTTTTGCTTTATTCGAATAAAGGGAGAGGCCATGGGACATTCCCCTGGGATCTCTCCAATTTTTGGAGGACGCAGCCTCCTTTTTATCCTATTTTCCCGGCCGCATTTCCCTCTCTCTTTTCCCATTGGCTGAGGTACTTGAGAGGCACAGACTTCCCGGAACGCCTGATACCTGAAATTCCCCTCTAATGTATAACCCTCCCTTTTAATTTTTAATTCTTATAGAATTCATAGTTTCCCCCCGTTGCTTCTTTCATCTTTCGATATCCAATTTCATTTATCAGCAGCCCTGCAGTTTGTTTGTAAAGGCAACTATCTCTTTCCATTCATCAATCAGTGGAATCCATCCCATTGTTTCTTTTATCTCTCAGTGCTAGCCTTATCTACAGGCTGATCCACAGCTCATTTGTAAAGACAAATTCAACATTCCTCTCAGCTAATAAATGAGAAGTTAGCTGAAAAAAGTAAAAACTGGATTTTTTTTCTGGTGTGTGTCGGACAATACAGTGGAGAGAATTTGCGGGAGGATGATCGAGGATATCCTATTATAATATCGTTCTCGGACATTTTACTATTTTAGATCATCAGTTGTATTCTGAAAGAAATCTATTTTAATGATATGTGTACGTTTGCACGAAGTTACAGTTAAATATAGCTTGCGGCTGGGCTCTTTAATGACTAGGGGTATTTTTGGTTTTAATTCAATATTTTATGCTTGTGGTGTGTAGTGTGCTGATTTATTTTTTAATGTTATTTACTACGTGCGCTTTTGTTTTTGAGTGAAGGTAACTTTCTGGATGGCTTTGTATTTGAGGCAGAATGAATTGAAGTAGGTTTTTAAAACTGATTTTTCATATGTACGATGGGGAGTTTAGTAGGGGCAGCTCTGATGGTGGGGGCTTGGTTGTTAATTTTATCAGACGGCTTTTGTTAGATACAGCTTTTAATTCTGGAAAGTTTTTTTTTCTAATGTCGTGCTTTGAAGGTGGTTTTCGAGGATGTATGGTATAGCTTTATTTTGTTTGTAGATGGTGTATGATAAGGGCTATGGTCTATTTATCTAATGCCATGTTTTTTCATTCAGGTGTTGATAAGGGAGTTCTTGAATGGCGTTTTGTGTTGTTTTTGTTTTTGGTGGGGCGTTGTTTTTAAAGGATACCTTGATAAGGTTTGCCGATGGCGTTCTAGCCTGTAGCATAAGGCATAGGGTAGTTTTTGAATTATTTTGTGGTGGCTTTGATTCTTGCCAGTATGTAGTGTTTGTTTGAGGTAATGCTGTGTAGCTAATTTCTGTTTTCTTATTAATATTAGAATTGGAGTGTTGTAGTATATGGGCTGTTATTATATCCTAGGGGTTCTATTTATTTGGTTTGATTGTTTTCTAGTTATGGATAATTTTTCTCAAAAAACCATTTTCAGAATTTCAGGCGTGACACAAAAGAACACTCAGATTGCTGGAAGGGAAACGTGTGCCCAGATTGTCTCGAAGCAGTGCTGCTGTCGGTTCTCGTTCAGTTGTGTCTTCTGAAAATGAGACTGTTGTATTCATTGCGCTGTGCTAAACACTTGTCATTCTCCCAATGCCAGGAAACAGATGAAGCTTGAAGAAAGAGGAAGGAATTTGGAAGCGTACAAACAAGCTGAGAAGAGGTTCAGAGATCAGGGTGCTCACTGGCAGCAGGGGCTGGGGTTAGGGCTGAGCAGGAGCAAAGCCGGAGCACATCAACCTCACCTCGTGTTTTCTCGGGGGCTTTATGGCCCTGGCAAGAGAGAGACGTTCACTGACGAGTCCCAGGCCGAGCCGTGAGCACAGCATGTTGTGTTGGAGCTGGGGTTTTTTTTTGAGACGTTCAGCAGCCACACTCTCTAGTCAAGAGTCCTGAGGTTTGTTGCTGCTCCACTTTCATCCTCATATCCAGCTTCCAGCCCTTTTCTTCTCTCTGTCCAGTGTGTCTTTTGTGTTCCTTTCTTGTCCTGTGTGCTCCCCATCCCATTCCCGTTCCCTACGGAGGGGGAGGGTGTGGAGACTGGGGGCTCCGACGTGGTTTGGGGCACCCCAAGGTCCCTGGGAAAGGGAGCCGGGCTGCGCTGGAGGAGCAGGTGAGTCGGGCATGGGGGGGGGGGGGGGGGGGGGTCATGCTGAGTGCCGGAACATTGAGAGGGAGGGGTGGGTGTAGAATGCATGAAAAACAGAACCATAAAAAATACCTAAATATAGTCTAAAAGGAATGTTTAAATGCTTTTTATTTGGGTAGAGGCACGGTTTTTATAGCTAATATAAAAATAAAATATAAAGAATAGAAATAGATTGGTATACATGTAAAATATAATGAAATATAAGTAGCAAATATCTATGAAAAATCTAGTGTATAACAGAAATAATGCAAATATAAGAATATGTATAAATATAAAATAGAGCTATGAGAATGGGAATAAGAATGGGGTAAAACATCAGTGAGAAATGGAAAAAAAACCACATGAAAAATGGTGGGAAAATCAGTGAGAAATGGAGAAAAATCAGTGAAAAACGGGGGGGGAATCTTTGAAAAATGGGGAAAAAAATCAGTGAGAAATGGGGGGAAAAAAATCCATGAAAAATGGGGGAATAAATCAGTGAGAAACGGGAAAAGTGGGGGAAAAAATAATTGAGAAATGGGGGAAAAATCAGTGAGAAACAGGGAAAAAAATCAATGAGAAATGGGGGAAAATTTGGGACAAAATCAGCGAGAAATGGGGGAAAAATCAGTGGTAAATGGGGGAAAAGTCGATGAAAAATGGGGGAATATTCAGTGAGAAATGGGGGGGGGGGGGGGGGGGAAATCAGTGAGAAATGGGGAAAAAATCCATGGAAAACAGGTAAACAATCCATGGGCCATGGCGGGAACAGAGCGAGCTGTTGTCGCTCGTGCTGTGGTGGCCGATGCTGTGGGGAAAAAATAAGTGAAAAATGGGGGCAATAATCAGTGATAAATGGGGAGAAAATCAGTGATTAATGGGCGGAAAAATGCATGAAAAATGGAAGGAAAAATTCAGAGAGAAATGGGGGCAAATATCAGTGATAAATGGGGAAAAAAATCAGTGATTAATGGGGGGAAAAATGCATGGAAAATGGGGGGAAATTCAGAGAGAAATGGGGGCAAAAATCAGTGAGCAATGGGGGGGAAAATCGGGAAATATCCATGGAAAAATGGGGGGAAAAAATCAGTGAGAAATGGGGGAAACATCATGGTGAAATGGGGAAAAAAAATCTTTGATAAATTGGGGAAACAAATCATTGAGAAATGGGGGAAAAAATCAGTGAGAAATGGGGAAAATATGGGAAAAAATCCACGAAAATTGCGGGAAAAAATGCATGAAAAATTGGGGAAAAATCAGTAAGAAATGGGGGAAAAAATCCATGAAAAATGGCGGGAAAAATCAGATCGGCGATCGATAGCTAATGCGTGCCTATGGATTAGATCGGCGATCGATTGATCACGACTACCGATCGATTATATCGGCGTTCGATTGCCAATGCCTGCCGATCGATTAGATCGGCGATCGATTGATCGCGCCTGCCGATCGATTATATCGGCGTTCGATTGCTAATGCCTGCCGATCGATTAGATCGGCGATCGATTGATCGCGCCTGCCGATCGATTAGATCGGCGATCGATTGCTAATGCCTGCCGATCGATTATATCGGCGATCGATTGATCGCGCCTGCCGATCGATTAGATCGGCGATCGATTGCTAATGCCTGCCGATCGATTAGCTCGGCGATCGATTGATCGCGCCTGCCGATCGATTATATCGGCGATCGATTGCTAATGCCTGCCGATCGATTAGCTCGGCGATCGATTGATCGCGCCTGCCGATCGATTATATCGGCGATCGATTGATCGCGCCTGCCGATCGATTATATCGGCGTTCGATTGCTAATGCCTGCCGATCGATTATATCGGCGTTCGATTGCTAATGCCTGCCGATCGATTATATCGGCGTTCGATTGCTAATGCCTGCCGATCGATTAGATCGGCGATCGATTGATCGCGCCTGCCGATCGATTAGATCGGCGATCGATTGCTAATGCCTGCCGATCGATTATATCGGCGATCGATTGCTAATGCCTGCCGTTCGATTAGCTCGGCGATCGATTGATCGCGCCTGCCGATCGATTAGATCGGCGATCGATTGATCGCGCCTGCCGATCGATTAGATCGGCGATCGATTGCTAATGCCTGCCGATCGATTAGATCGGCGATCGATTGCTAATGCCTGCCGATCGATTGCTAATGCACACTATTTGCACACTCCTTGCACACCCTTTGCACTCATACAGAGGCAGGAGGTTTCTCCGTTCTGGTCGGGGTTTTTTGGGGCGTTCATTCTGGGGGATTTCCTCAAGGATTGGGACACTCCTTGATTCCATCCCTTGCCTGTCTCCCAAGCGCCACCCTGTGGGCAGAGCGCGGTACTGCGCGCCTGCCTCTCCCAAGATGGCGTCTCGGGTGTCGCTCCCCGACCTTCTAACTCTGGCTGCAAAAGGAGGGTGGCACAGCAAGGAGCCCGCTCGCTCTAGTGGGATGCCTGCGCACGACGCCGACACCGATCCCACGGGTGCGATTTTCGGCGGCGTTTCCGATCGTGCGGACATCTCCTTCAGCCCGCTTCGGCCCGGGGGAGAGGGGCGGGGCCGCCAGCGATGGTCCCGGCGCAGCCCGGGCAGGCTCGGGGCGGAGCCGGGGCTTGGCGAGGCGGGGCACGGAGGTCCCGGGGACGGGACCGGGCGGGGCCGGGGCGGTGCTTTAGGGGCGGTCCCCAGTGGTCCCAGGCGGCACCGGGGGCGGGGCCGGGTGATCCCGGAGCGGTACCGAGCTGTGCTGGGGACGGTGCTGCAGGGGCGGTGCCGGGCCCGCCTCAGGGTGATTGAATGCCCAGAAATCGCCTTCTCTGCCCCGTGCTCACAGTGAGCTGCGGGCTGCAGCGTGCTGTCGGAGCTCCGCACACAGCACGGATTTGGGCTTCCCCTCCTCTCAAACCCTCTCCCCCTTCTTCCTCCTCCTCCTCTTCCTCTTTGTCCTCTGTCACTGCTGAGGCTCTGGAAAGAACTGAAATTCTGCAGGGAGAGATGTCCTCTCGTGGCCCCAGGGACTGCCTCGGCACGCGCCACGAGCGCCTCCGGCCCCTGCCTTCTCCTGCTTGAAAAGATCACCTGGCGCCCGAGCTCGGGGGGGTGAAATCAGCTGAAATCCAGGTAACTCTGTCAAGTGCCCCCCAGGGACATCGGCGGGGCTGGGGGATGAGGGTTTGAAACAGCAAATTCTTTGGAATATACACCTGTCCCTGTGCCGATGCTGCTGAGCTTCCTGCCACAGTATATCCCCACTCCATGAGGCGCTGTGAGGTTATGGCAGTGGGAATTGAGCAGGGAATTCGGGGCTATGGGCATAATTCACGGGAGCTAGCAAAGCTGACAGCCAACCCCAAATCGGGGCACAGCACAGAGAACAATCTGTGTGCTGCCCTGTCAGCTCAAGCTCCTGGGCTGGGAAGTATTGGGAGTTAAATGTATGGAATTACACAAATCACAGCAACTGGCATCACCCAGAGGGACAATCCAAGGCCCAAACAATTCCTCCACAGTCCACTCTGGGAAAAACACCCTGTGCCTGCCAGGAGCTCTGACCCTGCTTTTCCTACCAGCTCCTGAGCAGTGTCAGGGCCACCACGACGCCTTTAAAATCCAGATAAACCCCAAATCCTACACAGTGAATAATCCAAAGAAAGTACTGAATTGTTGTCATTAAAAGCTCAAAACTCATTAAGAATTCTATGACAACAGTGTAATGGACTCCCAGGAACCTCATGAATGCTCTCGGTTTCATTTTTGTGTATTTTTACTCCCTCATTTGGCAGCTTGTAAAACTTATCCTGGAATTCAGAGGTCAAGCAGGATCGACTTTGGATTGACCTTCACCTCTGTTCCCACTTTGTGCAAACACAACTCGTGCCCAGGTGGGTGAACTCATCACCTCAGCTTTTCACTCCAGAGTATCCCCTCCTTATTTCCCTGTAGATGAACTCAGATCCACTCCTCACCTCCACTGGTCATCCAAGCGTCCATTCTGTTCCCCACAGGCCCTGGTGGCCCCAGGGAGCTCCCTTGGCCTTTCTCCTGCCCCTCTGCAGCCCGAGGTCGCTACACAAACAGTTCTTGTGTCCCCTCTAAATGACCCCGGGTTTTCTGCTCAATGAATGGCATGACCCGTGCCCACTGCTCATGATTCACCCAACCAAAATCAAGAGCAAATGTTGCTTGGGCTTTAAGAACTTGAAATAACTCTGAAGCAAAAGAAATCACCTTTTTCTTCTGGTTTTTATTTTTATTTTTTCATTTAAGATGCTGGACTTGCCTCTGTGGATGTGTGCTGAGCTCTCACTGCAGGGGACTGTCAGGCCTGAATGGCTGTGAGTTCGTGTTCTTCTCAGTAGGGAATCAGAAATTATTCTTAGACCATAGAATTGTTTTCTGAAACCTTTCCCCTTTCCTCTTTGTGCCTTTGAATTTTTCAGCTGTTCCCTGTTGTCACTTCCCCTGCCTGACTTCTGTGCAGCTCCTAGCTGGGAAAAACTGGGAAAACTTAGGGGGTACAGAGGTGGAATTTTTGGCTGGATTTTTCTAACATTTCTAATTTTGCTGAACTTATTTCCCCAGTGAGAAGAGCAGGAACTCACAGCCATGCAGGCCTGACAGTCACTGCGGGAAATCTGACACAGTATTAATAAGTAACCTTTCCTGAGAGCAGTCACCACCCCAGTCCTCCAGCCTTGTCAAATGTTTGCAATGAATGGACCCAAGTTCTAATCCTTAATCTAAATTTATGTCAGCTTTTGTTAGAAAGATACCGGACAGTAAATCATACAAGAGAATTTAAAAATTGCACAAAGAATAACAGGCCCAGACCAAACCCAACCACCCCCATCACCGCTCCACCCCAATTTTGGGAGAAACAGTGATACAGTTTATAAATACTCTCCTTCCACACTATTCAGTCCTTCACCGCACATCCCCAGAGAGGAGTCCCTCAGACCTTGCTCCCCTGAACACCAGGAGAGCTGGAGTTTCACCCAGATCCCACATTCCCATGGCAGTTAATCCCAGCAGGGAGGCAAAGAGGAACCCTGCATCCTCTGACATAGCCCGCAGCACGGGCAGCACCAGGAGCCCTCCAGGCTCAGACCTCTGGTGCTGAAGCCTCTGGGCTTTGGCTGATCAAACACCACAGCTCTTGGCAAAGATGCCAGGAGAGTCGTGATTCTTCCTGTCCTGAAAGAGAGGAGGAAAAGAAAATTAAGTCGACTGCAGAAGGATTCCAGCTCTCAACTTCTGCTCTGATTCCTCACTCTGGGGTTTTATCCATGACAAGTGACACCAATTCAGAGTGCCCTTTTCCAGCATTTTTATTCCTAACTATTTCAGACATTAAAAGGATGCTCATTTCTCTTATTGTATTCTTTGCTTAATTTTATTAGAGGCATTTTCATCCCAGACCCCACTTGTCAGTTCTTCAATCCTTTAGCACTGGACTTGGCACAAAGGGATACCCGTGGTGCTGCATCACAAGAAATCCCAAAGAGAAACCCCTTCCAAACCTGACGGAGAAAGCTTTCAAGGCACTCCAGAACACAGACAGCTTTTCCTGCCTTGTCAGGCCACACCAATTCTGTCCCATCCACCTGAACTGTGCAGGTGAGGAAAAGGCTTTCCTTGCTCCTCGGGAATCACTGTCTGAGACCACAGATGTCCATCCTGGGCAGCACCTGGAAACAACGTGGGAAAGGCAAAATGAGAGTGTTTTCTATCAGAAAATTACTACTACTAATAAAAATAACAATCAGAACTTCTGGACAAATTTAGTAACATCACTTTGATATGAGAAATACAGGCCATGCCCATCCTTGTAGCCCAGGTGAAAACAGGAAGGAGAACTAGAGGAAAAGCAGAGTCCCTTATTTGATCTCTGGACACAAACTGAGGCCTTTTCCCTGTGAAACCAAACTCACCCTTCCAGGGTTCCTGAGATCAGCTACGAGGAGGCTTTTGGCACTCCAAGAGCAGCTGGGTCACAGCTGGATGCGGCTTGGGTCTGGGAGACACCGTGCTCCTTCTGGAATTATAGCACGCAAATGCCTGCTCCTGGCCCCAGGCCCGGAGATAAAATCTGTGGGGTTTTTCCCTGTGCAACATTGTTCACCCCTCCCAGGTTCCTGAGATCTGCACAGAGGAGGCTTTGGGCACCCCAAAGGCAGCCAGGGTTACAGGTGGGGGCAGCTTGGGGCTGGGAGAAATCCTCATCCATTTGGAATTTTATCAGGCAGAAACCTGGCTGGGTGCACAGGTCTCTGGACACGACCAGTGGCCCTTTCCCCTGTGAAACAAAACTCACCCTGCCAGGCTCCTGAGACCACTTAGGAGGAGGGGTTTGACTCTCCAAGAGCAGTCGCAACGAGAGATGCTCACACAGAAGGCCATGCAGAAGAGGAAACGAGCGCACCCGCAGCCCCCCAAGGCGCGCCCCAACGCCCCAGACCCGGCACTGCCAGCTCGGGCAGTCCCATAAAGCATCCCCCGCCTCCGCAGCGGCGGGACAGGCGGGGCCCGGGGTCCCGAGGAAACCGAGCGTGCCCGGAGGCGAGGCAGGACGGCAGCGCAGCGCCGCCTGGCGGCGGAGCAGGAGAGCAGCGCCGGGCCCCATGGCAGTATCGGTACCCGTGCGCCCCCTGCTGTCCGCGGCGATGCAGCGCCCGATGCCGAGTTCCACGCCCGTGTCGCCGAGGGAGAGGGGCACCGCTGGCTGGGGCCTCCCCGCCGACACGGACAGAAGCCGAAGCAGAAGCCCCGGTGCCATTGGCGGCCCCTACCCAGCGGGCCGGGCTCCGCCGGGCCCGCGGCCCCGCGCGGTATCGGGTCGGCCCGCTCCCGTCTTCGTCGCACCCGGCCCTGCTCCTGGCATGAAGCGCGTCACCGCCCCGCGCCGTCCCGCCCCCCGCGCGTCATCGCGTGCGTTCGGCGGCCCGCCCCGGGGGCGGTGCCGGGGGCGCTACCCGGGGCGGTGCCGGGGCAGTGCCGGGGGCGGCACCGGGGGCGGTGCCGGGGCGGTGCCGGGGGCGTTCCCGGTCGCCGTGCCGGGGTAGCCCGGGGAGCGGTTCCGGGAGCGGTTCGGGGGGCGGTGCCGATTGCAGTCCCGGTCACTGTCCCCAGTCCCCGTCCCCAGTCCTGGTCCCGGTCCCAGTCCCCGGTTCCGGTCCCCGATCCTGGTCCCAGTCCCAGTTCCCCGTCCCGGAACCCGATCACGGTCCTGGTCCCAGTCCCCAATCCCGGTCCCGGTCCCTGTCTCCAGTCCCCGTCCCCGATCCCGGTTCCGGTCCCTGTCCCAGGTCCCCGTCCGCGATCCCGGTCCCTGTCCCATTTCCCCGTCCCGGTCCCCGATCCCAGTCCCGGTCCACGTCCCCGATCCCGATTTTTCCCCCCCTTTCACACTGATTTTTCCCCCGATTTATCAATGATTTTTTTCCCCATTTTTTCCCATTTCTCACTGATATTTTCCCCCATTTTTCAGGGATTTTTTTCCCCATTTCTCACTGATTTTTTCCCCCATTCTTCATGGAGTTTTCCCCCCGTTTTTCACTGATTTTTCCCCATTTCTCACTGACTTTTTCCCCATTTTCCCCCATTTCTCACTGATATTTTCCCCCATTTTTCATGGATTTTTTCCAGATTTATCCCCATTTCCCACTGATTTTTCCCCATTTTTCATGGACTTTTCCCCCCCGTTTCTTACTTATGTTTTTCCCCGATTTCTCATTGATTTCCCCCCCCCCCCCCCCCCCCATTTCGCACTGATTTTTTACCCATTTTTCCCCATTTCTCACTGATTTCTTTCGCCATTTTTCATGGAATTTCCCCACCCATTTCTAACGGATTTTTTCCCCACTTTTCCCCATTTCTCACTGATTTTTCCCCCCATTCTTCAGGGATTTTTTTCCCCATTTCTCACTGATTTTTCCCCCCATTCTTCATGATTTACAGGATACTCTATCGTGAATGGAAAGCTATTAAAGGAAGGGGGGAGGTTACCAGCCACCTGGTCAGCTCAGACAGCAGAGCTGCACACGCTTTTGAGAGCCTGTGAATTATAGCAGGACAAGACATTAAATATATTTACTGATTCTAAATATGCATATGCGGTAATACATGCATTTGGAAAACTATGTGGAAAAAAAGAGGTTTATTAAGCTGCAGAAGAAAGAAGAAAAAAATTGGTTTACAAGGGATGGCAAGCAGTGGATACCAAAAGCTCTAGCCTTACAATTGTTAAAACAACTTCATTAAAGGAGTCGTTCTGTGCCTTCTTTGGGGTGAGGAAAAAAGGCTGAGGGGGGCTCCGACGTGGTTTGGGGCACCCCAAGGTCCCTGGGAGAGGGAGCCGGGCTGCGCTGGAGGAGCAGGTGAGTCGGGCATGGCGGGGGGTCGTGGTGGGTGCCAGAACATTGAGAGGGAGGGGTGGGTGTAGAATGCATGAAAAAACAGAACCTTAAAAAATAGCTAAATATAGTCTAAAAGGAATGTTTTATTGGCTTGTGTTTGGATAGAGGTAGGGTTTTTTTATAGATACTGTAAATAGAAAAGATAAAGAATAAAAATATAGAAGCAAATATAAGAAACCAATATATAAATATATTACATTACATTATGTTATGAAAATAGAAATATATAAATATTCAGACTTTAAAAGGAATGTTTTATTGGTTTTTATTTGGTTAGAGGAGGGTTTTTTGAAAATAATATAGGCAAAAATATACAAATATGCAAAAACAGATACTGAATATAAAATTATTATAACTATATATGCATATATATATGTAAGTATAAATCTATAGAAATAAATATAAATATAAAATACATGTATGTAGTATGTAATATAAATAATTTATCGATTTTAATATGTTATATTAAATAGTATGTTATAATAGAATGTAAATAGCATCTAGTATATTAATATACTAGTAAAAACTACATTAAATAGTATATAAATATAGAATACACAATATAGACATATAAATCTACAGATATAAATATGAAAACTAAATAGAAAAATATATTCAAATATAATTTAAAATAATCGAGTTTTTTGTTTCTATTTGGTTAGAGGCAGAGCTTTTAAAGAAATAATATTAAAAACTATGAACCTCCAAATATAGATGGATATAGATAAAATAGAAATAACATTAGTAATATAAATCTATGTATATAATGAATAATAAAAGAATATTGTATATATGATAAATAGAATAGCAATTAAATTGAATATATGAAATAGGTATAGATTATGACTATAAATTAAATATTAAAAAATAGATGATTTATATATATAAAAGGTTTTTTTTTTTCATTTGGTCAGAGGCAGGGCATTTTTAGTTTGGGTCGGGGTTTTTTTAGGGCGTTCATTGAGAGGATTTTATGACGGGTGGGGACTCTGGTGCTTGGAACTCTCTCCCTTCTCTGGCTGTCCCTGACAGGGCGGCAGTGCCGGGCTGAGTTGGGCGGCAGTGCTGCCGCCGTGTGGACACAGGCGGGTACTGCACGGTGCCCCTCTCAGGATGGCGGAAGGGCCCGCGGGCCGGGACCCAGCCCTGCGGCAGCGCTCAAGATGGCGGCCTCTCTAGGACCCCGGCGGATAGGCGTTTACATAAAACGCCTGCCCGCGCCCGCCGGCGCCCTCACGCCCGCGGCACCGCGGACCACGCGGCCGTTGTCGGCACGCTCTGAAACATCCGGGAAAATTGGCGGCGAGCGGATCGGCGTCGGCGATGTAATCAGGCATCTTATGCCTACACACCGGGGTCCTGATTTTTTCCCGCCCTTTCTGCCGCCATTTTTGGCAGGTCAGCCGGGGTGCCGCCCGAGGCGCCATTTTGAGAGTCCCGACACGCTCAAGATGGCGGCCTCTCTAGGACCCCGGCGGATAGGCGTTTACATAAAACGCCTGCCCGCGTTCGCCGGCATAAAAATAAATATGCATAAATATAAACATAGACATAAACATGCACAAACGTTAACCTGCATAGATATAAACATAAACATAAACATAAACATAAACATAAACATAAACATAAACATAAACATGCAAAACAATAATAATAAATAGAAATAGAAATAGAAATAGAAATAGAAATACAAACATTAATAAAATCAGTGAGAAAGGGGGTAAAATCAGTGAGAAATGGGGGGAAAAACCATGAAAAATGATGGAAAAATCAGAGAGAAATGGGGAAAAATCGGTGAGGAATGGGGAAAAAGATCAACGAAAAATTGGGAAAAATCAGTCAGAAGTGGGGGATAAAAATCAGTGAGAAATGGGGGGAAAAGTCGGTGAGAAATGGGGAAAAAATCAGTGATTAATGGGCGGGAAAATGCATGAAAAATGGAGGGAATAATTCAGAGAGAAATGGGGGCAAATATCAGTGAGAAATGGGGGGGAAAATCAGGAAATATCCATGAAAACTGGGGGAAACATCCATGAAAAATGGCGGAAAAAATCAATGAAAAATGGCGGAAAAAATCAGTGAGAAATGGGGAAAAATGGGGAAAAAGGAGTGATAAATGGGGGAAAAAATCAGTGAGAAATGGGGAAAAATGGGGAAAAAATCCACGAAAAATGGGTGGAAAAATCCATGAAAAATCAACGGAAAAATCAGTGAGAAATGGGGAAAACATGGTGAAATGGGGCAAAAATCAGAGAGAAATGGGGAAAAATCATTGAAAAATGGGGGATAAAAATCAGTGAGAAATGGGGGGAAAATGGGGAAAAACATCAGTGAGAAATGGGGAAAAAAAATCTTTGATAAATTGGGGCAAAAATCATTGAGAAATGGGGAAAATAATCAGTGAGAAATGGGGAAAATTTGGGAAAAATCCAGGAAAATTGCGGGAAAAAATGCTTGAAAAATTGGGGAAAAAATCCGAGAGAAAATCCCCGGGAATCCCCGGGAAAAACCCCCCGGAATCCCCGAGAAAATCCCCCGGAATTCCCCGGGAAAATCCCCCTGAATTCCCCGAGAAACTCATCCCGGAATCCCCGTGATAATCCGTCCGCTATCCCCGAGAAAATCCCCCAGGAATCCCCCAGAAAATCTCCCCTAGGAATCCCCGGGATAATCTCCCCGGAATCCCCGAAAAAATCCGCCCCGAATCCCCTGGAAGATTCCCCCGGAATCCCCGAGAAAATCCCTCGGAATTCCCCGGGAAAATCAACCCGGAATCCCCGAGAAAATCCCCCGGAATCCCCGGGAAAATCCCCCAGGAAAATCCCCGGGATAATCACCCCGGAATCCCCTGGAAAATCCCCTAGGAATCCCCGGGAAAATCCCCCCGGAATTCGCCGGGAAAATCCCCCCGGAATCCCCCAGAAAATCCCCCCGGAATACTCTGCAATATCCCCCCGGAATCCCCTGGATAATCCCCCCGGAATCCCCGATAAAATCCCCCTGGAATCTCCAGGAAAATGCCCCGGGAATACGCGAGAAAATCCCCCCGGAATCCCCTGGAAAATCCCCCCTGAATCCCCGAGAAAAACCCCCCTGAATCCCCGAGAAAATCCCCCCGGATTCCCCTGAAAATCCCTCGGAATCCCCGGGCAAATCTCCCCGGACTCCCCGAGAAAATCCCCCCGGAATTCCCCGGGAAAATCCCCCCGGAATCCCCGAGAAAATCCCCCCGCAATCGCCGAGAAAATCCCCCCGGAATCGCCGGAATAATCCCCTGGAATTCCCCGGGAAAATCATCCCGGAATCCCCGAGAATATCCCCCCGGTATCGCCGAGAAAACCCCCCCGGAATTCCTCGTAAAATCCCCCCGGAATCCCCGGGAAAATCCCTCCGGACTCCCCGAAACAATCCCCCGGAATCCCCGAGAAAATCCCCCGGAATTTCCCGGGAAAATCACCCCGGAATCCCCGAGAAAATTCTCCCGAAATACTCGGCAAAATCCCCCAGGAATCCACGGAAAATTCCCCGGAATCCAGGAGAAAATACCCCGGAATCCCCATGAAAATCCCCCCGGAATCTCCGAGAAAATCCCCCGGAATCCCCGCGAATATCCCCCCGGAATCCCCGGGAAAATCCCCATGAATTCCCCGGGAAAATAATCTCGGAATCCCCGAGAAAATCTCCCCGGAATCACCGAGATAATGGCCCCGGAATACCCGAGAACATCCCCCGGAATTGCCCGAGAAAATCATCCCGTAATCCCCGAGGAAATCCCCCCGGAACACTCGGGAAAATCCCCCCGGAATTCCTCGTCAAATCACCCCGGATACCCCGGGAAAATCCCTCCGGACTCCCCGAAAAATTCCCCCCGGAATACTCGGGAAAATCCCCCCGGAATCCCCGAGAAAATCCACCCGGAATCCCCTGGAAAATCCACCGGGAATTCCCCGGGAAATTCCTCGCTGAAACCCCTGGAAAATCCCCCCGGAATCCCGGAGAAAATCCCCCCGGAATTCCCTGGGAATATCCCCTCGGAATCCCCGGGAAAATCCCCCCGGACTCCCCGAAAAAATCCCCCCGGAATACTCGGGAAAATCCTCCCGGAATTCCCGAGAAAATCCCCCGGAATTCCCTGAGAAAATCGCCCCGGAATCCCAGTGAAAATCTCCCCGGAATCCCCGTGAAAATCCCCCCGGAATCCCCGGGAAAATCCCCCAGGAATCCCCTGGAAAATCCCCCAGGTATCCCCGATAAAATCCCCCTGGAATCCCCTGGAAAATCCCCCTGGAATCGCGGGGAAAAAGCCCCCCGCATTTCCCGGGAAAAATCCCCCCGGAATCCCCGATAAAATCTCCCCGGAATCCCTGAGAAAATCCCCCCGGAATCCGCGAGAAAATATGCCCAGAATCCCCGATAAAATCCCCCCGGAATCCCCGGGAATATCCCCCAGGAATCCCCGATAAAATCCCCCCGGAATCCCCCAGAAATTCCCCCCGGAATCCCCGACAAAATCCCCCCGGAATTCCCGACAAAATCCTCCCGGAATCCCCAGAAAATCCCCCCGGAATCCCCGGAAAATCCCCGCGGAATTCCGGTCCATTTCTGTAGGAGAATAGTTTGTAAGGATAGTGCAGAAGGCACTAGTTGCCAACGAGTTACAGCTGTACTGATTAGCAAGGAGTGGAAACAGCCTTGCCTGCCCAGTGAGGCTGGTTGTTATAAAAGCGTGGGTCAGCTGGCTGCCAGTTTCACTAAGCACAGCTCCAGCTGGAGGTGCAGAGCCTGCTGCAGTGTGGGCTGGAGCCTGCTGGCTGTGCTGCGAGGAGGAAGGGACACGTGGCCGTGCAAGGGATGGACAAGGTGAGAGGATGCTGTGTGTGGGACAGACAGGCTCAGGTGGCTGGGGAAGGGACAGGCTGGGGTTTAGCCAGTCGTACAGAGGAGAGGAGGAGTCGGGGCTGTGTGGAGCTGCCTGTGAGAAAAGGAGTCAGAGTTGCCTCAAAGAAATCTGTGGAGAGAAGGCATGAAAAGTGTGTAATGAAAGACTAATGTTGGTGCCTGTCATGTCTGTCTTGATATAATTGCTACACGTTTTCTCGGAATGCTTGAATTTAGACATAAAATGAAAACTTTATTGTAAGAAAGGAATGCATTTCTCACCAAAGTGGTGTAGGGTGGGGGATCACAACTCACAGATGGCCTGGAAGCGGAACGGCCACAGGGGTTACTGTAACTGGGCCTCCAGTACCAAAGCCCCAGTGGGTTTAAAGGCTAGAGCTGGGCTGGGATTAGCACGGGCTATGCAGCTGGGCTCATGCACAGGTCTGTCAGCACTCCTACCCGAGGACAGTCCCTCACCTAGGGAGAGGTTCTAGGCCTGGAGATGAGGCTGAGTTTGGGAAGGGTGATGAGGACATGGTTAGGGAGGGATGTAAATGCATATCAAAAGACTTAATTTTGAGGGGTGGCAAGCATTAGCTATAAAACAGGAAGTATTTACAGCTAAAGGCTGGAGGTGGGGGCTGTCTGAGGAGGACAGGACTGTTTAAGGCTGAAGTTGGAAGAGAAACCTTGGTGAAGCTTTTGCGTTAGAAACGGCCTCACCTGCCAAATCAGATTTTTGTCTTCAGGATTGCATGAGTGAGGATGCCACAGCCAAGGAAAAGGTTCAGGTTTGGGAGGCAAAGGCGAGTTAGGCAGGGCTGCAGGGCTGGGGCTTGGCTGTTTCCATACTGCTCAGGGCAGCAAAGGGTAGCTGGCTCACTGGGCCTTGGATCTAGAACTCTTTCTGGAACAAGGTGGAGAGCTGAGGTTCATGCAAGGAAGGGGCCAGGAATTCTTTGTCTGACTGGAAAATGCCAGAGGGGCAGTGTGTGACTCGGATAGGATGATATGTTCGTCTGGCGAGAGTCACAAACGAATATTTTGGTTTACTGATAACTGGGCAGCTCAGAAGTTACTACTTGACTTAGTTGCTGCTCCCATCTGTTGCACACATAAACAGAGCAAAGCAGACGAATTCTCTCGGAGCCTGAGGTCTTTGACTGGCCCTCCAAAAATGCTGCCCGCTAAAAAACAGACGTGGGGGAGGAAAGTTGTCAGATACAATAGAGCAAGAAAAGGACACGGGCTTCAAAGTGCCCTCCAGCAGACCATGGAAGTGACCTGTCTGGAAGTGAAACCAGCAGTCTGCTTCCCCAGCCTCCTGGAAGCCTCTAACAGCTACACAGGCAGTGAGGGGAGAGAACAATTCAACCTAAAAATAATTTTCAGTAGCGTTCTGCACTGCTGTTAAAAATACTGCAACCAGGGAATGTGGTGTGGTGATAACTATTAGGCCTGTAAGTCTGGTAACTGGGGCTTTTAGCTCAAACATCTCGGTATGGCTACTTTGAGCCTTGTAAAAGCTGCGTTAAGTCCAATTTCTTGGGTAGTTCTACTAGCTCTAGCTTGCTTTTCATCCCCTCGGTAACAAAGCAACTCCCTCTCGAGAATGTTATTTACTTTCCATATTATGTGCCTACCAATTTCTGGAATTGCAAATGTCTTTGGATACATGCGTAAACTTAAGTTTCAAGAAAGCTGTCAAGCTAAAACAAAGGCTTGCCATAATGCAGAAGAAAATGTTTTATGGAAGAACTGAGAGGTCCCTACCTGGGCATAGAATTTGCTATACTAAGGTGTGTTCCAAACGGATCTGCCATCTAAACAAGCAGAAAAATAGTTGGAATGTAGTGAGTTCAATTTAACTATTGCTAGAAATAGGAATTATTAGCAGAGCTTGGAGCATGATATCACTAGCAGCAGTAAGACGCTTTTAGCTTGCTTCTCATCAATTACTTGTAAAAAAGCATTTGTACCTAGTGTGTAGCAATTAATATTTCCCCATTTTCTTCCCCCCCGCCCCCCAGTCTCAGGTACTCCTTTTATTTTACCCTTTTCTGTCTTGTAACATCACCTTCCTTTATTTTATTCTATCTTCTGTTCTCAGAACATCGCAGCATCCTCTGTCAATGTGAAAGCATTTGTTCATCCTGTCTTGGAATGGCTGTCAATGTTGCCCTCTTCTGGATCACTTTTTTTTTTTTTTTTTTTTTTTTTAACAATATGTTGCTAAATGTCAGGAAAATTAATCCACAAACACCAGCGGTTTATGTCCAAAAAGGAAACGGAGGAGTCCTTTTTGCTTTATTCGAATAAAGGGAGAGGCCATGGGACATTCCCCTGGGATCTCTCCAATTTTTGGAGGACGCAGCCTCCTTTTTATCCTATTTTCCCGGCCGCATTTTCCCTCTCTCTTTTCCCATTGGCTGAGGTACTTGAGAGGCACAGACTTCCCGGAACGCCTGATACCTGAAATTCCCCTCTAATGTATAACCCTCCCTTTTAATTTTAATTCTTATAGAATTCATAGTTTCCCCCCGTTGCTTCTTTCATCTTTCGATATCCAATTTCATTTATCAGCAGCCCTGCAGTTTGTTTGTAAAGGCAACTATCTCTTTCCATTCATCAATCAGTGGAATCCATCCCATTGTTTCTTTTATCTCTCAGTGCTAGCCTTATCTACAGGCTGATCCACAGCTCATTTGTAAAGACAAATTCAACATTCCTCTCAGCTAATAAATGAGAAGTTAGCTGAAAAAAGTAAAAACTGGATTTTTTTTCCGGTGTGTGTCGGACAATACAGTGGAGAGAATTTGCGGGAGGATGATCGAGGATATCCTATTATAATATCGTTCTCGGACATTTTACTATTTTAGATCATCAGTTGTATTCTGAAAGAAATCTATTTTAATGATATGTGTACGTTTGCACGAAGTTACAGTTAAATATAGCTTGCGGCTGGGCTCTTTAATGACTAGGGGTATTTTTGGTTTTAATTCAATATTTTATGCTTGTGGTGTGTAGTGTGCTGATTTATTTTTTAATGTTATTTACTACGTGCGCTTTTGTTTTTGAGTGAAGGTAACTTTCTGGATGGCTTTGTATTTGAGGCAGAATGAATTGAAGTAGGTTTTTAAAACTGATTTTTCATATGTACGATGGGGAGTTTAGTAGGGGCAGCTCTGATGGTGGGGGCTTGGTTGTTAATTTTATCAGACGGCTTTTGTTAGATACAGCTTTTAATTCTGGAAAGTTTTTTTTTTCTAATGTCGTGCTTTGAAGGTGGTTTTCGAGGATGTATGGTATAGCTTTGTTTTGTTTGTAGATGGTGTATGATAAGGGCTATGGTCTATTTATCTAATGCCATGTTTTTTCATTCAGGTGTTGATAAGGGAGTTCTTGAATGGCGTTTTGTGTTGTTTTTGTTTTTGGTGGGGCGTTGTTTTTAAAGGATACCTTGATAAGGTTTGCGATGGCGTTCTAGCCTGTAGCATAAGGCATAGGGTAGTTTTTGAATTATTTTGTGGTGGCTTTGATTCTTGCCAGTATGTAGTGTTTGTTTGAGGTAATGCTGTGTAGCTAATTTCTGTTTTCTTATTAATATTAGAATTGGAGTGTTGTAGTATATGGGCTGTTATTATATCCTAGGGGTTCTATTTATTTGGTTTGATTGTTTTCTAGTTATGGATAATTTTTCTCAAAAAACCATTTTCAGAATTTCAGGCGTGACACAAAAGAACACTCAGATTGCTGGAAGGGAAACGTGTGCCCAGATTGTCTCGAAGCAGTGCTGCTGTCGGTTCTCGTTCAGTTGTGTCTTCTGAAAATGAGACTGTTGTATTCATTGCGCTGTGCTAAACACTTGTCATTCTCCCAATGCCAGGAAACAGATGAAGCTTGAAGAAAGAGGAAGGAATTTGGAAGCGTACAAACAAGCTGAGAAGAGGTTCAGAGATCAGGGTGCTCACTGGCAGCAGGGGCTGGGGTTAGGGCTGAGCAGGAGCAAAGCCGGAGCACATCAACCTCACCTCGTGTTTTCTCGGGGGCTTTATGGCCCTGGCAAGAGAGAGACGTTCACTGACGAGTCCCAGGCCGAGCCGTGAGCACAGCATGTTGTGTTGGAGCTGGGGTTTTTTTTTGAGACGTTCAGCAGCCACACTCTCTAGTCAAGAGTCCTGAGGTTTGTTGCTGCTCCACTTTCATCCTCATATCCAGCTTCCAGCCCTTTTCTTCTCTCTGTCCAGTGTGTCTTTTGTGTTCCTTTCTTGTCCTGTGTGCTCCCCATCCCATTCCCGTTCCCTACGGAGGGGGAGGGTGTGGAGACTGGGGGCTCCGACGTGGTTTGGGGCACCCCAAGGTCCCTGGGAAAGGGAGCCGGGCTGCGCTGGAGGAGCAGGTGAGTCGGGCATGGGGGGGGGGGGGGGGGGGGGGGTCATGCTGAGTGCCGGAACATTGAGAGGGAGGGGTGGGTGTAGAATGCATGAAAAACAGAACCATAAAAAAATACCTAAATATAGTCTAAAAGGAATGTTTAAATGCTTTTTATTTGGGTAGAGGCACGGTTTTTATAGCTAATATAAAAATAAAATATAAAGAATAGAAATAGATTGGTATACATGTAAAATATAATGAAATATAAGTAGCAAATATCTATGAAAAATCTAGTGTATAACAGAAATAATGCAAATATAAGAATATGTATAAATATAAAATAGAGCTATGAGAATGGGAATAAGAATGGGGTAAAACATCAGTGAGAAATGGAAAAAAACCACATGAAAAATGGTGGGAAAATCAGTGAGAAATGGAGAAAAATCAGTGAAAAACGGGGGGGGAATCTTTGAAAAATGGGGAAAAAAATCAGTGAGAAATGGGGGGAAAAAAATCCATGAAAAATGGGGGAATAAATCAGTGAGAAACGGGAAAAGTGGGGGAAAAAATAATTGAGAAATGGGGGAAAAATCAGTGAGAAACAGGGAAAAAAATCAATGAGAAATGGGGGAAAATTTGGGACAAAATCAGCGAGAAATGGGGGAAAAATCAGTGGTAAATGGGGGAAAAGTCGATGAAAAATGGGGGAATATCAGTGAGAAATGGGGGGGGGGGGGGGGGGGGAAATCAGTGAGAAATGGGGAAAAAATCCATGGAAAACAGGTAAACAATCCATGGGCCATGGCGGGAACAGAGCGAGCTGTTGTCGCTCGTGCTGTGGTGGCCGATGCTGTGGGGAAAAAATAAGTGAAAAATGGGGGCAATAATCAGTGATAAATGGGGAGAAAATCAGTGATTAATGGGCGGAAAAATGCATGAAAAATGGAAGGAAAAATTCAGAGAGAAATGGGGGCAAATATCAGTGATAAATGGGGAAAAAAATCAGTGATTAATGGGGGGAAAAATGCATGGAAAATGGGGGGAAATTCAGAGAGAAATGGGGGCAAAAATCAGTGAGCAATGGGGGGGAAAATCGGGAAATATCCATGGAAAAATGGGGGGAAAAAATCAGTGAGAAATGGGGAAACATCATGGTGAAATGGGGAAAAAAAATCTTTGATAAATTGGGGAAACAAATCATTGAGAAATGGGGGAAAAAATCAGTGAGAAATGGGGAAAATATGGGAAAAAATCCACGAAAATTGCGGGAAAAAATGCATGAAAAATTGGGGAAAAATCAGTAAGAAATGGGGGAAAAAATCCATGAAAAATGGCGGGAAAAATCAGATCGGCGATCGATAGCTAATGCGTGCCTATGGATTAGATCGGCGATCGATTGATCACGACTACCGATCGATTATATCGGCGTTCGATTGCCAATGCCTGCCGATCGATTAGATCGGCGATCGATTGATCGCGCCTGCCGATCGATTATATCGGCGTTCGATTGCTAATGCCTGCCGATCGATTAGATCGGCGATCGATTGATCGCGCCTGCCGATCGATTAGATCGGCGATCGATTGCTAATGCCTGCCGATCGATTATATCGGCGATCGATTGATCGCGCCTGCCGATCGATTAGATCGGCGATCGATTGCTAATGCCTGCCGATCGATTAGCTCGGCGATCGATTGATCGCGCCTGCCGATCGATTATATCGGCGATCGATTGCTAATGCCTGCCGATCGATTAGCTCGGCGATCGATTGATCGCGCCTGCCGATCGATTATATCGGCGATCGATTGATCGCGCCTGCCGATCGATTATATCGGCGTTCGATTGCTAATGCCTGCCGATCGATTATATCGGCGTTCGATTGCTAATGCCTGCCGATCGATTATATCGGCGTTCGATTGCTAATGCCTGCCGATCGATTAGATCGGCGATCGATTGATCGCGCCTGCCGATCGATTAGATCGGCGATCGATTGCTAATGCCTGCCGATCGATTATATCGGCGATCGATTGCTAATGCCTGCCGTTCGATTAGCTCGGCGATCGATTGATCGCGCCTGCCGATCGATTAGATCGGCGATCGATTGATCGCGCCTGCCGATCGATTCGATCGGCGATCGATTGCTAATGCCTGCCGATCGATTAGATCGGCGATCGATTGCTAATGCCTGCCGATCGATTATATCGGCGATCGATTGCTAATGCCTGCCGTTCGATTAGCTCGGCGATCGATTGATCGCGCCTGCCGATCGATTAGATCGGCGATCGATTGATCGCGCCTGCCGATCGATTAGATCA
>NW_028276854.1:0-47407 GCF_052056855.1 Sturnus vulgaris
TACTCAGTGCAATGCACCCGGAAGGACGCTCTCGCTCGCCTTTCAAGGAGCGATTCCTAACAGCAGAAGCAGCAGAGGCACAAACTGCACGACGAGAGGGGACAACGTAGAACACGTCTCTGTCCCGGCACATTTGCGTGTGCGATACTTCCCTCCGGCTCTTCGGGCCTTGCGAAGCTCTGTGTACTGCGAGAGCAGCTACTCGCAGCTGAGAAGGACCGTGGAGCTAGCGGCGAATTCGGAGAGCTCTTCGCTGCACTGCGCCGCTCGCAAGCGGCTTCGTTCTTCGCCTTCTGCCGTCCGGCGAGAGCTGAACTCCAGCGGTCAGTTGCAGCTCTGCCCAACAGCGTGTTCTCGGTTCTGCGGGCAAGCACGCCCTCTTGCCTTGGCCGCGAGAGCAAAGTCCCCGAGCGAGCACTCGACTCAGTGCAATGCACCCGGAAGGACGCTCTCGCTCGCCTTTCAAGGGAGCGATTCCTAACAGCAGAAGCAGCAGAGGCACAAACTGCACGACGAGAGGGGACAACGTAGAACACGTCTCTGTCCCGGCACATTTGCGTGTGCGATACTTCCCTCCGGCTCTTCGGGCCTTGCGAAGCTCTGTGTACTGCGAGCGCTGCTACTCGCAGCTGAGAAGGACCGTGGAGCTAGCGGCGAATTCGGAGAGCTCTTCGCTGCACTGCGCCGCTCGCAAGCGGCTTCGTTCTTCGCCTTCTGCCGTCCGGCGAGAGCTGAACTCCAGCGGTCAGCTGCAGCTCTGCCCAACAGCGTGTTCTCGGTTCTGCGGGCAAGCACGCCCTCTTGCCTTGGCCCCGAGAGCAAAGTCCCGAGCGAGCACTCGACTCAGTGCAATGCACCCGGAAGGACGCTCTCGCTCGCCTTTCAAGGAGCGATTCCTGACAGCAGAAGCAGCAGAGGCACAAACTGCACGACGAGAGGGGGACAACGTAGAACACGTCTCTGTCCCGGCACATTTGCGTGTGCGATACTTCCCTCCGGTCTTCGGGCCTTGCGAAGCTCTGTGTACTGCGAGCGCTGCTACTCGCAGCTGAGAAGGACCGTGGAGCTAGCGGCGAATTCGGAGAGCTCTTCGCTGCACTGCGCCGCTCGCAAGCGCCTTCGTTCTTCGCCTTCTGCCGTCCGGCGAGAGCTGAACTCCAGCGGTCAGCTGCAGCTCTGCCCAACAGCGTGTTCTCGGTTCTGCGGGCAAGCACGCCCTCTTGCCTTGGCCGCGAGAGCAAAGTCCCGAGCGAGCACTCGACTCAGTGCAATGCACCCGGAAGGACGCTCTCGCTCGCCTTTCAAGGAGCGATTCCTAACAGCAGAAGCAGCAGAGGCACAAACTGCACGACGAGAGGGGACAACGTAGAACACGTCTCTGTCCCGGCACATTTGCGTGTGCGATACTTCCCTCCGGGTCTTCGGGCCTTGCGAAGCTCTGTGTACTGCGAGCGCTGCTACTCGCAGCTGAGAAGGACCGTGGAGCTAGCGGCGAATTCGGAGAGCTCTTCGCTGCACTGCGCCGCTCGCAAGCGGCTTCGTTCTTCGCCTTCTGCCGTCCGGCGAGAGCTGAACTCCAGCGGTCAGCTGCAGCTCTGCCCAACAGCGTGTTCTCGGTTCTGCGGGCAAGCACGCCCTCTTGCCTTGGCCCCGAGAGCAAAGTCCCGAGCGAGCACTCGACTCAGTGCAATGCACCCGGAAGGACGCTCTCGCTCGCCTTTCAAGGAGCGATTCCTAACAGCAGAAGCAGCAGAGGCACAAACTGCACGACGAGAGGGGACAACGTAGAACACGTCTCTGTCCCGGCACATTTGCGTGTGCGATACTTCCCTCCGGGTCTTCGGGCCTTGCGAAGCTCTGTGTACTGCGAGAGCAGCTACTCGCAGCTGAGAAGGACCGTGGAGCTAGCGGCGAATTCGGAGAGCTCTTCGCTGCACTGCGCCGCTCGCAAGCGGCTTCGTTCTTCGCCTTCTGCCGTCCGGCGAGAGCTGAACTCCAGCGGTCAGCTGCAGCTCTGCCCAACAGCGTGTTCTCGGTTCTGCGGGCAAGCACGCCCTCTTGCCTTGGCCCCGAGAGCAAAGTCCCGAGCGAGCACTCGACTCAGTGCAATGCACCCGGAAGGACGCTCTCGCTCGCCTTTCAAGGAGCGATTCCTAACAGCAGAAGCAGCAGAGGCACAAACTGCACGACGAGAGGGGACACCGTAGAACACGTCTCTGTCCCGGCACATTTGCGTGTGCGATACTTCCCTCCGGCTCTTCGGGCCTTGCGAAGCTCTGTGTACTGCGAGCGCTGCTACTCGCAGCTGAGAAGGACCGTGGAGCTAGCGGCGAATTCGGAGAGCTCTTCGCTGCACTGCGCCGCTCGCAAGCGCCTTCGTTCTTCGCCTTCTGCCGTCCGGCGAGAGCTGAACTCCAGCGGTCAGTTGCAGCTCTGCCCAACAGCGTGTTCTCGGTTCTGCGGGCAAGCACGCCCTCTTGCCTTGGCCGCGAGAGCAAATTCCCGAGCGAGCACTCGACTCAGTGCAATGCACCCGGAAGGACGCTCTCGCTCGCCTTTCAAGGAGCGATTCCTAACAGCAGAAGCAGCAGAGGCACAAACTGCACGACGAGAGGGGACAACGTAGAACACGTCTCTGTCCCGGCACATTTGCGTGTGCGATACTTCCCTCCGGCTCTTCGGGCCTTGCGAAGCTCTGTGTACTGCGAGCGCTGCTACTCGCAGCTGAGAAGGACCGTGGAGCTAGCGGCGAATTCGGAGAGCTCTTCGCTGCACTGCGCCGCTCGCAAGCGCCTTCGTTCTTCGCCTTCTGCCGTCCGGCGAGAGCTGAACTCCAGCGGTCAGTTGCAGCTCTGCCCAACAGCGTGTTCTCGGTTCTGCGGGCAAGCACGCCCTCTTGCCTTGGCCGCGAGAGCAAAGTCCCGAGCGAGCACTCGACTCAGTGCAATGCACCCGGAAGGACGCTCTCGCTCGCCTTTCAAGGAGCGATTCCTGACAGCAGAAGCAGCAGAGGCACAAACTGCACGACGAGAAGGGACAACGTAGAACACGTCTCTGTCCCGGCACATTTGCGTGTGCGATACTTCCCTCCGGCTCTTCGGGCCTTGCGAAGCTCTGTGTACTGCGAGAGCAGCTACTCGCAGCTGAGAAGGACCGTGGAGCTAGCGGCGAATTCGGAGAGCTCTTCGCTGCACTGCGCCGCTCGCAAGCGACTTCGTTCTTCGCCTTCTGCCGTCCGGCGAGAGCTGAACTCCAGCGGTCAGTTGCAGCTCTGCCCAACAGCGTGTTCTCGGTTCTGCGGGCAAGCACGCCCTCTTGCCTTGGCCGCGAGAGCAAAGTCCCGAGCGAGCACTCGACTCAGTGCAATGCACCCGGAAGGACGCTCTCGCTCGCCTTTCAAGGAGCGATTCCTGACAGCAGAAGCAGCAGAGGCACAAACTGCACGACGGGAAGGGACAACGTAGAACACGTCTCTGTCCCGGCACATTTGCGTGTGCGATACTTCCCTCCGGCTCTTCGGGCCTTGCGAAGCTCTGTGTACTGCGAGAGCAGCTACTCGCAGCTGAGAAGGACCGTGGAGCTAGCGGCGAATTCGGAGAGCTCTTCGCTGCACTGCGCCGCTCGCAAGCGCCTTCGTTCTTCGCCTTCTGCCGTCCGGCGAGAGCTGAACTCCAGCGGTCAGCTGCAGCTCTGCCCAACAGCGTGTTCTCGGTTCTGCGGGCAAGCACGCCCTCTTGCCTTGGCCCCGAGAGCAAAGTCCCGAGCGAGCACTCGACTCAGTGCAAATGCACCCGGAAGGACGCTCTCGCTCGCCTTTCAAGGAGCGATTCCTGACAGCAGAAGCAGCAGAGGCACAAACTGCACGACGAGAGGGGACACCGTAGAACACGTCTCTGTCCTGGCACATTTGCGTGTGCGATACTTCCCTCCGGCTCTTCGGGCCTTGCGAAGCTCTGTGTACTGCGAGCGCTGCTACTCGCAGCTGAGAAGGACCGTGGAGCTAGCGGCGAATTCGGAGAGCTCTTCGCTGCACTGCGCCGCTCGCAAGCGGCTTCGTTTCTTCGCCTTCTGCCGTCCGGCGAGAGCTGAACTCCAGCGGTCAGCTGCAGCTCTGCCCAACAGCGTGTTCTCGGTTCTGCGGGCAAGCACGCCCTCTTGCCTTGGCCCCGAGAGCAAAGTCCCGAGCGAGCACTCGACTCAGTGCAATGCACCCGGAAGGACGCTCTCGCTCGCCTTTCAAGGAGCGATTCCTAACAGCAGAAGCAGCAGAGGCACAAACTGCACGACGAGAGGGGACACCGTAGAACACGTCTCTGTCCCGGCACATTTGCGTGTGCGATACTTCCCTCCGGGTCTTCGGGCCTTGCGAAGCTCTGTGTACTGCGAGAGCAGCTACTCGCAGCTGAGAAGGACCGTGGAGCTAGCGGCGAATTCGGAGAGCTCTTCGCTGCACTGCGCCGCTCGCAAGCGGCTTCGTTCTTCGCCTTCTGCCGTCCGGCGAGAGCTGAACTCCAGCGGTCAGCTGCAGCTCTGCCCAACAGCGTGTTCTCGGTTCTGCGGGCAAGCACGCCCTCTTGCCTTGGCCCCGAGAGCAAAGTCCCGAGCGAGCACTCGACTCAGTGCAATGCACCCGGAAGGACGCTCTCGCTCGCCTTTCAAGGAGCGATTCCTGACAGCAGAAGCAGCAGAGGCACAAACTGCACGACGAGAAGGGACAACGCAGACCACGTCTCTGTCCCGGCACATTTCCGTGTGCGATACTTCCCTCCGGCTCTTCGGGCCTTGCGAAGCTCTGTGTACTGCGAGCGCTGCTACTCGCAGCTGAGAAGGACCGTGGAGCTAGCGGCGAATTCGGAGAGCTCTTCGCTGCACTGCGCCGCTCGCAAGCGCCTTCGTTCTTCGCCTTCTGCCGTCCGGCGAGAGCTGAACTCCAGCGGTCAGTTGCAGCTCTGCCCAACAGCGTGTTCTCGGTTCTGCGGGCAAGCACGCCCTCTTGCCTTGGCCCCGAGAGCAAAGTCCCCGAGCGAGCACTCGACTCAGTGCAATGCACCCGGAAGGACGCTCTCGCTCGCCTTTCAAGGAGCGATTCCTAACAGCAGAAGCAGCAGAGGCACAAACTGCACGACGAGAGGGGACAACGTAGAACACGTCTCTGTCCCGGCACATTTGCGTGTGCGATACTTCCCTCCGGCTCTTCGGGCCTTGCGAAGCTCTGTGTACTGCGAGAGCAGCTACTCGCAGCTGAGAAGGACCGTGGAGCTAGCGGCGAATTCGGAGAGCTCTTCGCTGCACTGCGCCGCTCGCAAGCGGCTTCGTTCTTCGCCTTCTGCCGTCCGGCGAGAGCTGAACTCCAGCGGTCAGCTGCAGCTCTGCCCCAACAGCGTGTTCTCGGTTCTGCGGGCAAGCACGCCCTCTTGCCTTGGCCGCGAGAGCAAAGTCCCGAGCGAGCACTCGACTCAGTGCAATGCACCCGGAAGGACGCTCTCGCTCGCCTTTCAAGGAGCGATTCCTAACAGCAGAAGCAGCAGAGGCACAAACTGCACGACGAGAGGGGACACCGTAGAACACGTCTCTGTCCCGGCACATTTGCGTGTGCGATACTTCCCTCCGGGTCTTCGGGCCTTGCGAAGCTCTGTGTACTGCGAGAGCAGCTACTCGCAGCTGAGAAGGACCGTGGAGCTAGCGGCGAATTCGGAGAGCTCTTCGCTGCACTGCGCCGCTCGCAACCGCCTTCGTTCTTCGCCTTCTGCCGTCCGGCGAGAGCTGAACTCCAGCGGTCAGTTGCAGCTCTGCCCAACAGCGTGTTCTCGGTTCTGCGGGCAAGCACGCCCTCTTGCCTTGGCCCCGAGAGCAAAGTCCCCGAGCGAGCACTCGACTCAGTGCAATGCACCCGGAAGGACGCTCTCGCTCGCCTTTCAAGGAGCGATTCCTAACAGCAGAAGCAGCAGAGGCACAAACTGCACGACGAGAGGGGACACCGTAGAACACGTCTCTGTCCTGGCACATTTGCGTGTGCGATACTTCCCTCCGGCTCTTCGGGCCTTGCGAAGCTCTGTGTACTGCGAGCGCTGCTACTCGCAGCTGAGAAGGACCGTGGAGCTAGCGGCGAATTCGGAGAGCTCTTCGCTGCACTGCGCCGCTCGCAAGCGCCTTCGTTCTTCGCCTTCTGCCGTCCGGCGAGAGCTGAACTCCAGCGGTCAGCTGCAGCTCTGCCCAACAGCGTGTTCTCGGTTCTGCGGGCAAGCACGCCCTCTTGCCTTGGCCGCGAGAGCAAAGTCCCCGAGCGAGCACTCGACTCAGTGCAATGCACCCGGAAGGACGCTCTCGCTCGCCTTTCAAGGAGCGATTCCTAACAGCAGAAGCAGCAGAGGCACAAACTGCACGACGAGAGGGGACAACGTAGAACACGTCTCTGTCCCGGCACATTTGCGTGTGCGATACTTCCCTCCGGCTCTTCGGGCCTTGCGAAGCTCTGTGTACTGCGAGAGCAGCTACTCGCAGCTGAGAAGGACCGTGGAGCTAGCGGCGAATTCGGAGAGCTCTTCGCTGCACTGCGCCGCTCGCAAGCGGCTTCGTTCTTCGCCTTCTGCCGTCCGGCGAGAGCTGAACTCCAGCGGTCAGTTGCAGCTCTGCCCAACAGCGTGTTCTCGGTTCTGCGGGCAAGCACGCCCTCTTGCCTTGGCGCGCGAGAGCAAAGTCCCGAGCGAGCACTCGACTCAGTGCAATGCACCCGGAAGGACGCTCTCGCTCGCCTTTCAAGGAGCGATTCCTAACAGCAGAAGCAGCAGAGGCACAAACTGCACGACGAGAGGGGACACCGTAGAACACGTCTCTGTCCCGGCACATTTGCGTGTGCGATACTTCCCTCCGGGTCTTCGGGCCTTGCGAAGCTCTGTGTACTGCGAGAGCAGCTACTCGCAGCTGAGAAGGACCGTGGAGCTAGCGGCGAATTCGGAGAGCTCTTCGCTGCACTGCGCCGCTCGCAAGCGGCTTCGTTCTTCGCCTTCTGCCGTCCGGCGAGAGCTGAACTCCAGCGGTCAGTTGCAGCTCTGCCCAACAGCGTGTTCTCGGTTCTGCGGGCAAGCACGCCCTCTTGCCTTGGCCGCGAGAGCAAAGTCCCGAGCGAGCACTCGACTCAGTGCAATGCACCCGGAAGGACGCTCTCGCTCGCCTTTCAAGGAGCGATTCCTGACAGCAGAAGCAGCAGAGGCACAAACTGCACGACGAGAGGGGACACCGTAGAACACGTCTCTGTCCCGGCACATTTGCGTGTGCGATACTTCCCTCCGGCTCTTCGGGCCTTGCGAAGCTCTGTGTACTGCGAGCGCTGCTTACTCGCAGCTGAGAAGGACCGTGGAGCTAGCGGCGAATTCGGAGAGCTCTTCGCTGCACTGCGCCGCTCGCAAGCGGCTTCGTTCTTCGCCTTCTGCCGTCCGGCGAGAGCTGAACTCCAGCGGTCAGCTGCAGCTCTGCCCAACAGCGTGTTCTCGGTTCTGCGGGCAAGCACGCCCTCTTGCCTTGGCCCCGAGAGCAAAGTCCCGAGCGAGCACTCGACTCAGTGCAATGCACCCGGAAGGACGCTCTCGCTCGCCTTTCAAGGAGCGATTCCTGACAGCAGAAGCAGCAGAGGCACAAACTGCACGACGAGAGGGGACAACGTAGAACACGTCTCTGTCCCGGCACATTTGCGTGTGCGATACTTCCCTCCGGCTCTTCGGGCCTTGCGAAGCTCTGTGTACTGCGAGAGCAGCTACTCGCAGCTGAGAAGGACCGTGGAGCTAGCGGCGAATTCGGAGAGCTCTTCGCTGCACTGCGCCGCTCGCAAGCGGCTTCGTTCTTCGCCTTCTGCCGTCCGGCGAGAGCTGAACTCCAGCGGTCAGTTGCAGCTCTGCCCAACAGCGTGTTCTCGGTTCTGCGGGCAAGCACGCCCTCTTGCCTTGGCCCCGAGAGCAAAGTCCCGAGCGAGCACTCGACTCAGTGCAATGCACCAGGAAGGACGCTCTCGCTCGCCTTTCAAGGAGCGATTCCTAACAGCAGAAGCAGCAGAGGCACAAACTGCACGACGAGAGGGGACAACGTAGAACACGTCTCTGTCCCGGCACATTTGCGTGTGCGATACTTCCCTCCGGCTCTTCGGGCCTTGCGAAGCTCTGTGTACTGCGAGAGCAGCTACTCGCAGCTGAGAAGGACCGTGGAGCTAGCGGCGAATTCGGAGAGCTCTTCGCTGCACTGCGCCGCTCGCAAGCGGCTTCGTTCTTCGCCTTCTGCCGTCCGGCGAGAGCTGAATCCAGCGGTCAGTTGCAGCTCTGCCCAACAGCGTGTTCTCGGTTCTGCGGGCAAGCACGCCCTCTTGCCTTGGCCGCGAGAGCAAAGTCCCGAGCGAGCACTCGACTCAGTGCAATGCACCCGGAAGGACGCTCTCGCTCGCCTTTCAAGGAGCGATTCCTAACAGCAGAAGCAGCAGAGGCACAAACTGCACGACGAGAGGGGACAACGTAGAACACGTCTCTGTCCCGGCACATTTGCGTGTGCGATACTTCCCTCCGGCTCTTCGGGCCTTGCGAAGCTCTGTGTACTGCGAGAGCAGCTACTCGCAGCTGAGAAGGACCGTGGAGCTAGCGGCGAATTCGGAGAGCTCTTCGCTGCACTGCGCCGCTCGCAAGCGGCTTCGTTCTTCGCCTTCTGCCGTCCGGCGAGAGCTGAACTCCAGCGGTCAGTTGCAGCTCTGCCCAACAGCGTGTTCTCGGTTCTGCGGGCAAGCACGCCCTCTTGCCTTGGCCGCGAGAGCAAAGTCCCGAGCGAGCACTCGACTCAGTGCAATGCACCCGGAAGGACGCTCTCGCTCGCCTTTCAAGGAGCGATTCCTAACAGCAGAAGCAGCAGAGGCACAAACTGCACGACGAGAGGGGACAACGTAGAACACGTCTCTGTCCCGGCACATTTGCGTGTGCGATACTTCCCTCCGGCTCTTCGGGCCTTGCGAAGCTCTGTGTACTGCGAGCGCTGCTACTCGCAGCTGAGAAGGACCGTGGAGCTAGCGGCGAATTCGGAGAGCTCTTCGCTGCACTGCGCCGCTCGCAAGCGGCTTCGTTCTTCGCCTTCTGCCGTCCGGCGAGAGCTGAACTCCAGCGGTCAGTTGCAGCTCTGCCCAACAGCGTGTTCTCGGTTCTGCGGGCAAGCACGCCCTCTTGCCTTGGCCGCGAGAGCAAAGTCCCGAGCGAGCACTCGACTCAGTGCAATGCACCCGGAAGGACGCTCTCGCTCGCCTTTCAAGGAGCGATTCCTAACAGCAGAAGCAGCAGAGGCACAAACTGCACGACGAGAGGGGACAACGTAGAACACGTCTCTGTCCCGGCACATTTGCGTGTGCGATACTTCCCTCCGGCTCTTCGGGCCTTGCGAAGCTCTGTGTACTGCGAGAGCAGCTACTCGCAGCTGAGAAGGACCGTGGAGCTAGCGGCGAATTCGGAGAGCTCTTCGCTGCACTGCGCCGCTCGTAAGCGGCTTCGTTCTTCGCCTTCTGCCGTCCGGCGAGAGCTGAACTCCAGCGGTCAGTTGCAGCTCTGCCCAACAGCGTGTTCTCGGTTCTGCGGGCAAGCACGCCCTCTTGCCTTGGCCGCGAGAGCAAAGTCCCGAGCGAGCACTCGACTCAGTGCAATGCACCCGGAAGGACGCTCTCGCTCGCCTTTCAAGGAGCGATTCCTAACAGCAGAAGCAGCAGAGGCACAAACTGCACGACGAGAGGGGACAACGTAGAACACGTCTCTGTCCCGGCACATTTGCGTGTGCGATACTTCCCTCCGGCTCTTCGGGCCTTGCGAAGCTCTGTGTACTGCGAGCGCTGCTACTCGCAGCTGAGAAGGACCGTGGAGCTAGCGGCGAATTCGGAGAGCTCTTCGCTGCACTGCGCCGCTCGCAAGCGGCTTCGTTCTTCGCCTTCTGCCGTCCGGCGAGAGCTGAACTCCAGCGGTCAGCTGCAGCTCTGCCCAACAGCGTGTTCTCGGTTCTGCGGGCAAGCACGCCCTCTTGCCTTGGCCCCGAGAGCAAAGTCCCGAGCGAGCACTCGACTCAGTGCAATGCACCCGGAAGGACGCTCTCGCTCGCCTTTCAAGGAGCGATTCCTAACAGCAGAAGCAGCAGAGGCACAAACTGCACGACGAGAGGGGACAACGTAGAACACGTCTCTGTCCCGGCACATTTGCGTGTGCGATACTTCCCTCCGGCTCTTCGGGCCTTGCGAAGCTCTGTGTACTGCGAGAGCAGCTACTCGCAGCTGAGAAGGACCGTGGAGCTAGCGGCGAATTCGGAGAGCTCTTCGCTGCACTGCGCCGCTCGCAAGCGGCTTCGTTCTTCGCCTTCTGCCGTCCGGCGAGAGCTGAACTCCAGCGGTCAGTTGCAGCTCTGCCCAACAGCGTGTTCTCGGTTCTGCGGGCAAGCACGCCCTCTTGCCTTGGCCGCGAGAGCAAAGTCCCGAGCGAGCACTCGACTCAGTGCAATGCACCCGGAAGGACGCTCTCGCTCGCCTTTCAAGGAGCGATTCCTGACAGCAGAAGCAGCAGAGGCACAAACTGCACGACGAGAGGGGACACCGTAGAACACGTCTCTGTCCCGGCACATTTGCGTGTGCGATACTTCCCTCCGGCTCTTCGGGCCTTGCGAAGCTCTGTGTACTGCGAGCGCTGCTACTCGCAGCTGAGAAGGACCGTGGAGCTAGCGGCGAATTCGGAGAGCTCTTCGCTGCACTGCGCCGCTCGCAAGCGGCTTCGTTCTTCGCCTTCTGCCGTCCGGCGAGAGCTGAACTCCAGCGGTCAGCTGCAGCTCTGCCCAACAGCGTGTTCTCGGTTCTGCGGGCAAGCACGCCCTCTTGCCTTGGCCCCGAGAGCAAAGTCCCGAGCGAGCACTCGACTCAGTGCAATGCACCCGGAAGGACGCTCTCGCTCGCCTTTCAAGGAGCGATTCCTAACAGCAGAAGCAGCAGAGGCACAAACTGCACGACGAGAGGGGACAACGTAGAACACGTCTCTGTCCCGGCACATTTGCGTGTGCGATACTTCCCTCCGGCTCTTCGGGCCTTGCGAAGCTCTGTGTACTGCGAGAGCAGCTACTCGCAGCTGAGAAGGACCGTGGAGCTAGCGGCGAATTCGGAGAGCTCTTCGCTGCACTGCGCCGCTCGCAAGCGGCTTCGTTCTTCGCCTTCTGCCGTCCGGCGAGAGCTGAACTCCAGCGGTCAGTTGCAGCTCTGCCCAACAGCGTGTTCTCGGTTCTGCGGGCAAGCACGCCCTCTTGCCTTGGCCGCGAGAGCAAAGTCCCGAGCGAGCACTCGACTCAGTGCAATGCACCCGGAAGGACGCTCTCGCTCGCCTTTCAAGGAGCGATTCCTGACAGCAGAAGCAGCAGAGGCACAAACTGCACGACGAGAGGGGACACCGTAGAACACGTCTCTGTCCTGGCACATTTGCGTGTGCGATACTTCCCTCCGGCTCTTCGGGCCTTGCGAAGCTCTGTGTACTGCGAGCGCTGCTACTCGCAGCTGAGAAGGACCGTGGAGCTAGCGGCGAATTCGGAGAGCTCTTCGCTGCACTGCGCCGCTCGCAAGCGCCTTCGTTCTTCGCCTTCTGCCGTCCGGCGAGAGCTGAACTCCAGCGGTCAGCTGCAGCTCTGCCCAACAGCGTGTTCTCGGTTCTGCGGGCAAGCACGCCCTCTTGCCTTGGCCGCGAGAGCAAAGTCCCGAGCGAGCACTCGACTCAGTGCAATGCACCCGGAAGGACGCTCTCGCTCGCCTTTCAAGGAGCGATTCCTAACAGCAGAAGCAGCAGAGGCACAAACTGCACGACGAGAGGGGACAACGTAGAACACGTCTCTGTCCCGGCACATTTGCGTGTGCGATACTTCCCTCCGGCTCTTCGGGCCTTGCGAAGCTCTGTGTACTGCGAGAGCAGCTACTCGCAGCTGAGAAGGACCGTGGAGCTAGCGGCGAATTCGGAGAGCTCTTCGCTGCACTGCGCCGCTCGCAAGCGGCTTCGTTCTTCGCCTTCTGCCGTCCGGCGAGAGCTGAACTCCAGCGGTCAGTTGCAGCTCTGCCCAACAGCGTGTTCTCGGTTCTGCGGGCAAGCACGCCCTCTTGCCTTGGCCGCGAGAGCAAAGTCCCGAGCGAGCACTCGACTCAGTGCAATGCACCCGGAAGGACGCTCTCGCTCGCCTTTCAAGGAGCGATTCCTAACAGCAGAAGCAGCAGAGGCACAAACTGCACGACGAGAGGGGACAACGTAGAACACGTCTCTGTCCCGGCACATTTGCGTGTGCGATACTTCCCTCCGGCTCTTCGGGCCTTGCGAAGCTCTGTGTACTGCGAGCGCTGCTACTCGCAGCTGAGAAGGACCGTGGAGCTAGCGGCGAATTCGGAGAGCTCTTCGCTGCACTGCGCCGCTCGCAAGCGGCTTCGTTCTTCGCCTTCTGCCGTCCGGCGAGAGCTGAACTCCAGCGGTCAGCTGCAGCTCTGCCCAACAGCGTGTTCTCGGTTCTGCGGGCAAGCACGCCCTCTTGCCTTGGCCCCGAGAGCAAAGTCCCGAGCGAGCACTCGACTCAGTGCAATGCACCCGGAAGGACGCTCTCGCTCGCCTTTCAAGGAGCGATTCCTGACAGCAGAAGCAGCAGAGGCACAAACTGCACGACGAGAGGGGACAACGTAGAACACGTCTCTGTCCCGGCACATTTGCGTGTGCGATACTTCCCTCCGGGTCTTCGGGCCTTGCGAAGCTCTGTGTACTGCGAGCGCTGCTACTCGCAGCTGAGAAGGACCGTGGAGCTAGCGGCGAATTCGGAGAGCTCTTCGCTGCACTGCGCCGCTCGCAAGCGCCTTCGTTCTTCGCCTTCTGCCGTCCGGCGAGAGCTGAACTCCAGCGGTCAGCTGCAGCTCTGCCCAACAGCGTGTTCTCGGTTCTGCGGGCAAGCACGCCCTCTTGCCTTGGCCGCGAGAGCAAAGTCCCGAGCGAGCACTCGACTCAGTGCAATGCACCCGGAAGGACGCTCTCGCTCGCCTTTCAAGGAGCGATTCCTAACAGCAGAAGCAGCAGAGGCACAAACTGCACGACGAGAGGGGACAACGTAGAACACGTCTCTGTCCCGGCACATTTGCGTGTGCGATACTTCCCTCCGGGTCTTCGGGCCTTGCGAAGCTCTGTGTACTGCGAGCGCTGCTACTCGCAGCTGAGAAGGACCGTGGAGCTAGCGGCGAATTCGGAGAGCTCTTCGCTGCACTGCGCCGCTCGCAAGCGGCTTCGTTCTTCGCCTTCTGCCGTCCGGCGAGAGCTGAACTCCAGCGGTCAGCTGCAGCTCTGCCCAACAGCGTGTTCTCGGTTCTGCGGGCAAGCACGCCCTCTTGCCTTGGCCCCGAGAGCAAAGTCCCGAGCGAGCACTCGACTCAGTGCAATGCACCCGGAAGGACGCTCTCGCTCGCCTTTCAAGGAGCGATTCCTAACAGCAGAAGCAGCAGAGGCACAAACTGCACGACGAGAGGGGACAACGTAGAACACGTCTCTGTCCCGGCACATTTGCGTGTGCGATACTTCCCTCCGGGTCTTCGGGCCTTGCGAAGCTCTGTGTACTGCGAGAGCAGCTACTCGCAGCTGAGAAGGACCGTGGAGCTAGCGGCGAATTCGGAGAGCTCTTCGCTGCACTGCGCCGCTCGCAAGCGGCTTCGTTCTTCGCCTTCTGCCGTCCGGCGAGAGCTGAACTCCAGCGGTCAGCTGCAGCTCTGCCCAACAGCGTGTTCTCGGTTCTGCGGGCAAGCACGCCCTCTTGCCTTGGCCCCGAGAGCAAAGTCCCGAGCGAGCACTCGACTCAGTGCAATGCACCCGGAAGGACGCTCTCGCTCGCCTTTCAAGGAGCGATTCCTAACAGCAGAAGCAGCAGAGGCACAAACTGCACGACGAGAGGGGACACCGTAGAACACGTCTCTGTCCCGGCACATTTGCGTGTGCGATACTTCCCTCCGGCTCTTCGGGCCTTGCGAAGCTCTGTGTACTGCGAGCGCTGCTACTCGCAGCTGAGAAGGACCGTGGAGCTAGCGGCGAATTCGGAGAGCTCTTCGCTGCACTGCGCCGCTCGCAAGCGCCTTCGTTCTTCGCCTTCTGCCGTCCGGCGAGAGCTGAACTCCAGCGGTCAGTTGCAGCTCTGCCCAACAGCGTGTTCTCGGTTCTGCGGGCAAGCACGCCCTCTTGCCTTGGCCGCGAGAGCAAATTCCCGAGCGAGCACTCGACTCAGTGCAATGCACCCGGAAGGACGCTCTCGCTCGCCTTTCAAGGAGCGATTCCTAACAGCAGAAGCAGCAGAGGCACAAACTGCACGACGAGAGGGGACAACGTAGAACACGTCTCTGTCCCGGCACATTTGCGTGTGCGATACTTCCCTCCGGCTCTTCGGGCCTTGCGAAGCTCTGTGTACTGCGAGCGCTGCTACTCGCAGCTGAGAAGGACCGTGGAGCTAGCGGCGAATTCGGAGAGCTCTTCGCTGCACTGCGCCGCTCGCAAGCGCCTTCGTTCTTCGCCTTCTGCCGTCCGGCGAGAGCTGAACTCCAGCGGTCAGTTGCAGCTCTGCCCAACAGCGTGTTCTCGGTTCTGCGGGCAAGCACGCCCTCTTGCCTTGGCCGCGAGAGCAAAGTCCCGAGCGAGCACTCGACTCAGTGCAATGCACCCGGAAGGACGCTCTCGCTCGCCTTTCAAGGAGCGATTCCTGACAGCAGAAGCAGCAGAGGCACAAACTGCACGACGAGAAGGGACAACGTAGAACACGTCTCTGTCCCGGCACATTTGCGTGTGCGATACTTCCCTCCGGCTCTTCGGGCCTTGCGAAGCTCTGTGTACTGCGAGAGCAGCTACTCGCAGCTGAGAAGGACCGTGGAGCTAGCGGCGAATTCGGAGAGCTCTTCGCTGCACTGCGCCGCTCGCAAGCGACTTCGTTCTTCGCCTTCTGCCGTCCGGCGAGAGCTGAACTCCAGCGGTCAGTTGCAGCTCTGCCCAACAGCGTGTTCTCGGTTCTGCGGGCAAGCACGCCCTCTTGCCTTGGCCGCGAGAGCAAAGTCCCGAGCGAGCACTCGACTCAGTGCAATGCACCCGGAAGGACGCTCTCGCTCGCCTTTCAAGGAGCGATTCCTGACAGCAGAAGCAGCAGAGGCACAAACTGCACGACGGGAAGGGACAACGTAGAACACGTCTCTGTCCCGGCACATTTGCGTGTGCGATACTTCCCTCCGGCTCTTCGGGCCTTGCGAAGCTCTGTGTACTGCGAGAGCAGCTACTCGCAGCTGAGAAGGACCGTGGAGCTAGCGGCGAATTCGGAGAGCTCTTCGCTGCACTGCGCCGCTCGCAACCGCCTTCGTTCTTCGCCTTCTGCCGTCCGGCGAGAGCTGAACTCCAGCGGTCAGCTGCAGCTCTGCCCAACAGCGTGTTCTCGGTTCTGCGGGCAAGCACGCCCTCTTGCCTTGGCCCCGAGAGCAAAGTCCCGAGCGAGCACTCGACTCAGTGCAATGCACCCGGAAGGACGCTCTCGCTCGCCTTTCAAGGAGCGATTCCTGACAGCAGAAGCAGCAGAGGCACAAACTGCACGACGAGAGGGGACACCGTAGAACACGTCTCTGTCCTGGCACATTTGCGTGTGCGATACTTCCCTCCGGCTCTTCGGGCCTTGCGAAGCTCTGTGTACTGCGAGCGCTGCTACTCGCAGCTGAGAAGGACCGTGGAGCTAGCGGCGAATTCGGAGAGCTCTTCGCTGCACTGCGCCGCTCGCAAGCGGCTTCGTTCTTCGCCTTCTGCCGTCCGGCGAGAGCTGAACTCCAGCGGTCAGCTGCAGCTCTGCCCAACAGCGTGTTCTCGGTTCTGCGGGCAAGCACGCCCTCTTGCCTTGGCCCCGAGAGCAAAGTCCCGAGCGAGCACTCGACTCAGTGCAATGCACCCGGAAGGACGCTCTCGCTCGCCTTTCAAGGAGCGATTCCTAACAGCAGAAGCAGCAGAGGCACAAACTGCACGACGAGAGGGGACACCGTAGAACACGTCTCTGTCCCGGCACATTTGCGTGTGCGATACTTCCCTCCGGCTCTTCGGGCCTTGCGAAGCTCTGTGTACTGCGAGCGCTGCTACTCGCAGCTGAGAAGGACCGTGGAGCTAGCGGCGAATTCGGAGAGCTCTTCGCTGCACTGCGCCGCTCGCAAGCGCCTTCGTTCTTCGCCTTCTGCCGTCCGGCGAGAGCTGAACTCCAGCGGTCAGTTGCAGCTCTGCCCAACAGCGTGTTCTCGGTTCTGCGGGCAAGCACGCCCTCTTGCCTTGGCCGCGAGAGCAAATTCCCGAGCGAGCACTCGACTCAGTGCAATGCACCCGGAAGGACGCTCTCGCTCGCCTTTCAAGGAGCGATTCCTAACAGCAGAAGCAGCAGAGGCACAAACTGCACGACGAGAGGGGACAACGTAGAACACGTCTCTGTCCCGGCACATTTGCGTGTGCGATACTTCCCTCCGGCTCTTCGGGCCTTGCGAAGCTCTGTGTACTGCGAGCGCTGCTACTCGCAGCTGAGAAGGACCGTGGAGCTAGCGGCGAATTCGGAGAGCTCTTCGCTGCACTGCGCCGCTCGCAAGCGCCTTCGTTCTTCGCCTTCTGCCGTCCGGCGAGAGCTGAACTCCAGCGGTCAGTTGCAGCTCTGCCCAACAGCGTGTTCTCGGTTCTGCGGGCAAGCACGCCCTCTTGCCTTGGCCGCGAGAGCAAAGTCCCGAGCGAGCACTCGACTCAGTGCAATGCACCCGGAAGGACGCTCTCGCTCGCCTTTCAAGGAGCGATTCCTGACAGCAGAAGCAGCAGAGGCACAAACTGCACGACGAGAAGGGACAACGTAGAACACGTCTCTGTCCCGGCACATTTGCGTGTGCGATACTTCCCTCCGGCTCTTCGGGCCTTGCGAAGCTCTGTGTACTGCGAGAGCAGCTACTCGCAGCTGAGAAGGACCGTGGAGCTAGCGGCGAATTCGGAGAGCTCTTCGCTGCACTGCGCCGCTCGCAAGCGACTTCGTTCTTCGCCTTCTGCCGTCCGGCGAGAGCTGAACTCCAGCGGTCAGTTGCAGCTCTGCCCAACAGCGTGTTCTCGGTTCTGCGGGCAAGCACGCCCTCTTGCCTTGGCCGCGAGAGCAAAGTCCCGAGCGAGCACTCGACTCAGTGCAATGCACCCGGAAGGACGCTCTCGCTCGCCTTTCAAGGAGCGATTCCTGACAGCAGAAGCAGCAGAGGCACAAACTGCACGACGGGAAGGGACAACGTAGAACACGTCTCTGTCCCGGCACATTTGCGTGTGCGATACTTCCCTCCGGCTCTTCGGGCCTTGCGAAGCTCTGTGTACTGCGAGAGCAGCTACTCGCAGCTGAGAAGGACCGTGGAGCTAGCGGCGAATTCGGAGAGCTCTTCGCTGCACTGCGCCGCTCGCAACCGCCTTCGTTCTTCGCCTTCTGCCGTCCGGCGAGAGCTGAACTCCAGCGGTCAGCTGCAGCTCTGCCCAACAGCGTGTTCTCGGTTCTGCGGGCAAGCACGCCCTCTTGCCTTGGCCCCGAGAGCAAAGTCCCGAGCGAGCACTCGACTCAGTGCAATGCACCCGGAAGGACGCTCTCGCTCGCCTTTCAAGGAGCGATTCCTGACAGCAGAAGCAGCAGAGGCACAAACTGCACGACGAGAGGGGACACCGTAGAACACGTCTCTGTCCTGGCACATTTGCGTGTGCGATACTTCCCTCCGGCTCTTCGGGCCTTGCGAAGCTCTGTGTACTGCGAGCGCTGCTACTCGCAGCTGAGAAGGACCGTGGAGCTAGCGGCGAATTCGGAGAGCTCTTCGCTGCACTGCGCCGCTCGCAAGCGGCTTCGTTCTTCGCCTTCTGCCGTCCGGCGAGAGCTGAACTCCAGCGGTCAGCTGCAGCTCTGCCCAACAGCGTGTTCTCGGTTCTGCGGGCAAGCACGCCCTCTTGCCTTGGCCCCGAGAGCAAAGTCCCGAGCGAGCACTCGACTCAGTGCAATGCACCCGGAAGGACGCTCTCGCTCGCCTTTCAAGGAGCGATTCCTAACAGCAGAAGCAGCAGAGGCACAAACTGCACGACGAGAGGGGACACCGTAGAACACGTCTCTGTCCCGGCACATTTGCGTGTGCGATACTTCCCTCCGGGTCTTCGGGCCTTGCGAAGCTCTGTGTACTGCGAGAGCAGCTACTCGCAGCTGAGAAGGACCGTGGAGCTAGCGGCGAATTCGGAGAGCTCTTCGCTGCACTGCGCCGCTCGCAAGCGGCTTCGTTCTTCGCCTTCTGCCGTCCGGCGAGAGCTGAACTCCAGCGGTCAGCTGCAGCTCTGCCCAACAGCGTGTTCTCGGTTCTGCGGGCAAGCACGCCCTCTTGCCTTGGCCCCGAGAGCAAAGTCCCGAGCGAGCACTCGACTCAGTGCAATGCACCCGGAAGGACGCTCTCGCTCGCCTTTCAAGGAGCGATTCCTGACAGCAGAAGCAGCAGAGGCACAAACTGCACGACGAGAAGGGACAACGCAGACCACGTCTCTGTCCCGGCACATTTCCGTGTGCGATACTTCCCTCCGGCTCTTCGGGCCTTGCGAAGCTCTGTGTACTGCGAGCGCTGCTACTCGCAGCTGAGAAGGACCGTGGAGCTAGCGGCGAATTCGGAGAGCTCTTCGCTGCACTGCGCCGCTCGCAAGCGCCTTCGTTCTTCGCCTTCTGCCGTCCGGCGAGAGCTGAACTCCAGCGTCAGTTGCAGCTCTGCCCAACAGCGTGTTCTCGGTTCTGCGGGCAAGCACGCCCTCTTGCCTTGGCCCCGAGAGCAAAGTCCCGAGCGAGCACTCGACTCAGTGCAATGCACCCGGAAGGACGCTCTCGCTCGCCTTTCAAGGAGCGATTCCTAACAGCAGAAGCAGCAGAGGCACAAACTGCACGACGAGAGGGGACAACGTAGAACACGTCTCTGTCCCGGCACATTTGCGTGTGCGATACTTCCCTCCGGGTCTTCGGGCCTTGCGAAGCTCTGTGTACTGCGAGAGCAGCTACTCGCAGCTGAGAAGGACCGTGGAGCTAGCGGCGAATTCGGAGAGCTCTTCGCTGCACTGCGCCGCTCGCAAGCGGCTTCGTTCTTCGCCTTCTGCCGTCCGGCGAGAGCTGAACTCCAGCGGTCAGCTGCAGCTCTGCCCAACAGCGTGTTCTCGGTTCTGCGGGCAAGCACGCCCTCTTGCCTTGGCCGCGAGAGCAAAGTCCCGAGCGAGCACTCGACTCAGTGCAATGCACCCGGAAGGACGCTCTCGCTCGCCTTTCAAGGAGCGATTCCTAACAGCAGAAGCAGCAGAGGCACAAACTGCACGACGAGAGGGGACACCGTAGAACACGTCTCTGTCCCGGCACATTTGCGTGTGCGATACTTCCCTCCGGGTCTTCGGGCCTTGCGAAGCTCTGTGTACTGCGAGAGCAGCTACTCGCAGCTGAGAAGGACCGTGGAGCTAGCGGCGAATTCGGAGAGCTCTTCGCTGCACTGCGCCGCTCGCAACCGCCTTCGTTCTTCGCCTTCTGCCGTCCGGCGAGAGCTGAACTCCAGCGGTCAGTTGCAGCTCTGCCCAACAGCGTGTTCTCGGTTCTGCGGGCAAGCACGCCCTCTTGCCTTGGCCCCGAGAGCAAAGTCCCGAGCGAGCACTCGACTCAGTGCAATGCACCCGGAAGGACGCTCTCGCTCGCCTTTCAAGGAGCGATTCCTAACAGCAGAAGCAGCAGAGGCACAAACTGCACGACGAGAGGGGACACCGTAGAACACGTCTCTGTCCTGGCACATTTGCGTGTGCGATACTTCCCTCCGGCTCTTCGGGCCTTGCGAAGCTCTGTGTACTGCGAGCGCTGCTACTCGCAGCTGAGAAGGACCGTGGAGCTAGCGGCGAATTCGGAGAGCTCTTCGCTGCACTGCGCCGCTCGCAAGCGCCTTCGTTCTTCGCCTTCTGCCGTCCGGCGAGAGCTGAACTCCAGCGGTCAGCTGCAGCTCTGCCCAACAGCGTGTTCTCGGTTCTGCGGGCAAGCACGCCCTCTTGCCTTGGCCCCGAGAGCAAAGTCCCGAGCGAGCACTCGACTCAGTGCAATGCACCCGGAAGGACGCTCTCGCTCGCCTTTCAAGGAGCGATTCCTAACAGCAGAAGCAGCAGAGGCACAAACTGCACGACGAGAGGGGACACCGTAGAACACGTCTCTGTCCCGGCACATTTGCGTGTGCGATACTTCCCTCCGGGTCTTCGGGCCTTGCGAAGCTCTGTGTACTGCGAGAGCAGCTACTCGCAGCTGAGAAGGACCGTGGAGCTAGCGGCGAATTCGGAGAGCTCTTCACTGCACTGCGCCGCTCGCAAGCGGCTTCGTTCTTCGCCTTCTGCCGTCCGGCGAGAGCTGAACTCCAGCGGTCAGCTGCAGCTCTGCCCAACAGCGTGTTCTCGGTTCTGCGGGCAAGCACGCCCTCTTGCCTTGGCCCCGAGAGCAAAGTCCCGAGCGAGCACTCGACTCAGTGCAATGCACCCGGAAGGACGCTCTCGCTCGTCTTTCAAGGAGCGATTCCTGACAGCAGAAGCAGCAGAGGCACAAACTGCACGACGAGAAGGGACAACGCAGACCACGTCTCTGTCCCGGCACATTTCCGTGTGCGATACTTCCCTCCGGCTCTTCGGGCCTTGCGAAGCTCTGTGTACTGCGAGCGCTGCTACTCGCAGCTGAGAAGGACCGTGGAGCTAGCGGCGAATTCGGAGAGCTCTTCGCTGCACTGCGCCGCTCGCAAGCGGCTTCGTTCTTCGCCTTCTGCCGTCCGGCGAGAGCTGAACTCCAGCGGTCAGTTGCAGCTCTGCCCAACAGCGTGTTCTCGGTTCTGCGGGCAAGCACGCCCTCTTGCCTTGGCCCCGAGAGCAAAGTCCCGAGCGAGCACTCGACTCAGTGCAATGCACCCGGAAGGACGCTCTCGCTCGCCTTTCAAGGAGCGATTCCTAACAGCAGAAGCAGCAGAGGCACAAACTGCACGACGAGAGGGGACAACGTAGAACACGTCTCTGTCCCGGCACATTTGCGTGTGCGATACTTCCCTCCGGGTCTTCGGGCCTTGCGAAGCTCTGTGTACTGCGAGAGCAGCTACTCGCAGCTGAGAAGGACCGTGGAGCTAGCGGCGAATTCGGAGAGCTCTTCGCTGCACTGCGCCGCTCGCAAGCGGCTTCGTTCTTCGCCTTCTGCCGTCCGGCGAGAGCTGAACTCCAGCGGTCAGTTGCAGCTCTGCCCAACAGCGTGTTCTCGGTTCTGCGGGCAAGCACGCCCTCTTGCCTTGGCCGCGAGAGCGAAGTCCCGAGCGAGCACTCGACTCAGTGCAATGCACCCGGAAGGACGCTCTCGCTCGCCTTTCAAGGAGCGATTCCTAACAGCAGAAGCAGCAGAGGCACAAACTGCACGACGAGAGGGGACAACGTAGAACACGTCTCTGTCCCGGCACATTTGCGTGTGCGATACTTCCCTCCGGCTCTTCGGGCCTTGCGAAGCTCTGTGTACTGCGAGAGCAGCTACTCGCAGCTGAGAAGGACCGTGGAGCTAGCGGCGAATTCGGAGAGCTCTTCGCTGCACTGCGCCGCTCGCAAGCGGCTTCGTTCTTCGCCTTCTGCCGTCCGGCGAGAGCTGAACTCCAGCGGTCAGTTGCAGCTCTGCCCAACAGCGTGTTCTCGGTTCTGCGGGCAAGCACGCCCTCTTGCCTTGGCCGCGAGAGCGAAGTCCCGAGCGAGCACTCGACTCAGTGCAATGCACCCGGAAGGACGCTCTCGCTCGCCTTTCAAGGAGCGATTCCTAACAGCAGAAGCAGCAGAGGCACAAACTGCACGACGGGAAGGGACAACGTAGAACACGTCTCTGTCCCGGCACATTTGCGTGTGCGATACTTCCCTCCGGCTCTTCGGGCCTTGCGAAGCTCTGTGTAATGCGAGAGCAGCTACTCGCAGCTGAGAAGGACCGTGGAGCTAGCGGCGAATTCGGAGAGCTCTTCGCTGCACTGCGCCGCTCGCAAGCGGCTTCGTTCTTCGCCTTCTGCCGTCCGGCGAGAGCTGAACTCCAGCGGTCAGCTGCAGCTCTGCCCAACAGCGTGTTCTCGGTTCTGCGGGCAAGCACGCCCTCTTGCCTTGGCCGCGAGAGCGAAGTCCCGAGCGAGCACTCGACTCAGTGCAATGCACCCGGAAGGACGCTCTCGCTCGCCTTTCAAGGAGCGATTCCTGACAGCAGAAGCAGCAGAGGCACAAACTGCACGACGGGAAGGGACAACGTAGAACACGTCTCTGTCCCGGCACATTTGCGTGTGCGATACTTCCCTCCGGCTCTTCGGGCCTTGCGAAGCTCTGTGTACTGCGAGAGCAGCTACTCGCAGCTGAGAAGGACCGTGGAGCTAGCGGCGAATTCGGAGAGCTCTTCGCTGCACTGCGCCGCTCGCAACCGCCTTCGTTCTTCGCCTTCTGCCGTCCGGCGAGAGCTGAACTCCAGCGGTCAGCTGCAGCTCTGCCCAACAGCGTGTTCTCGGTTCTGCGGGCAAGCACGCCCTCTTGCCTTGGCCCCGAGAGCAAAGTCCCGAGCGAGCACTCGACTCAGTGCAATGCACCCGGAAGGACGCTCTCGCTCGCCTTTCAAGGAGCGATTCCTGACAGCAGAAGCAGCAGAGGCACAAACTGCACGACGAGAGGGGACACCGTAGAACACGTCTCTGTCCTGGCACATTTGCGTGTGCGATACTTCCCTCCGGCTCTTCGGGCCTTGCGAAGCTCTGTGTACTGCGAGCGCTGCTACTCGCAGCTGAGAAGGACCGTGGAGCTAGCGGCGAATTCGGAGAGCTCTTCGCTGCACTGCGCCGCTCGCAAGCGGCTTCGTTCTTCGCCTTCTGCCGTCCGGCGAGAGCTGAACTCCAGCGGTCAGCTGCAGCTCTGCCCAACAGCGTGTTCTCGGTTCTGCGGGCAAGCACGCCCTCTTGCCTTGGCCCCGAGAGCAAAGTCCCGAGCGAGCACTCGACTCAGTGCAATGCACCCGGAAGGACGCTCTCGCTCGCCTTTCAAGGAGCGATTCCTAACAGCAGAAGCAGCAGAGGCACAAACTGCACGACGAGAGGGGACACCGTAGAACACGTCTCTGTCCCGGCACATTTGCGTGTGCGATACTTCCCTCCGGCTCTTCGGGCCTTGCGAAGCTCTGTGTACTGCGAGCGCTGCTACTCGCAGCTGAGAAGGACCGTGGAGCTAGCGGCGAATTCGGAGAGCTCTTCGCTGCACTGCGCCGCTCGCAAGCGGCTTCGTTCTTCGCCTTCTGCCGTCCGGCGAGAGCTGAACTCCAGCGGTCAGCTGCAGCTCTGCCCAACAGCGTGTTCTCGGTTCTGCGGGCAAGCACGCCCTCTTGCCTTGGCCCCGAGAGCAAAGTCCCGAGCGAGCACTCGACTCAGTGCAATGCACCCGGAAGGACGCTCTCGCTCGCCTTTCAAGGAGCGATTCCTGACAGCAGAAGCAGCAGAGGCACAAACTGCACGACGAGAAGGGACAACGCAGACCACGTCTCTGTCCCGGCACATTTCCGTGTGCGATACTTCCCTCCGGCTCTTCGGGCCTTGCGAAGCTCTGTGTACTGCGAGCGCTGCTACTCGCAGCTGAGAAGGACCGTGGAGCTAGCGGCGAATTCGGAGAGCTCTTCGCTGCACTGCGCCGCTCGCAAGCGCCTTCGTTCTTCGCCTTCTGCCGTCCGGCGAGAGCTGAACTCCAGCGGTCAGTTGCAGCTCTGCCCAACAGCGTGTTCTCGGTTCTGCGGGCAAGCACGCCCTCTTGCCTTGGCCCCGAGAGCAAAGTCCCGAGCGAGCACTCGACTCAGTGCAATGCACCCGGAAGGACGCTCTCGCTCGCCTTTCAAGGAGCGATTCCTAACAGCAGAAGCAGCAGAGGCACAAACTGCACGACGAGAGGGGACAACGTAGAACACGTCTCTGTCCCGGCACATTTGCGTGTGCGATACTTCCCTCCGGGTCTTCGGGCCTTGCGAAGCTCTGTGTACTGCGAGAGCAGCTACTCGCAGCTGAGAAGGACCGTGGAGCTAGCGGCGAATTCGGAGAGCTCTTCGCTGCACTGCGCCGCTCGCAAGCGGCTTCGTTCTTCGCCTTCTGCCGTCCGGCGAGAGCTGAACTCCAGCGGTCAGCTGCAGCTCTGCCCAACAGCGTGTTCTCGGTTCTGCGGGCAAGCACGCCCTCTTGCCTTGGCCGCGAGAGCAAAGTCCCGAGCGAGCACTCGACTCAGTGCAATGCACCCGGAAGGACGCTCTCGCTCGCCTTTCAAGGAGCGATTCCTAACAGCAGAAGCAGCAGAGGCACAAACTGCACGACGAGAGGGGACACCGTAGAACACGTCTCTGTCCCGGCACATTTGCGTGTGCGATACTTCCCTCCGGGTCTTCGGGCCTTGCGAAGCTCTGTGTACTGCGAGAGCAGCTACTCGCAGCTGAGAAGGACCGTGGAGCTAGCGGCGAATTCGGAGAGCTCTTCGCTGCACTGCGCCGCTCGCAACCGCCTTCGTTCTTCGCCTTCTGCCGTCCGGCGAGAGCTGAACTCCAGCGGTCAGTTGCAGCTCTGCCCAACAGCGTGTTCTCGGTTCTGCGGGCAAGCACGCCCTCTTGCCTTGGCCCCGAGAGCAAAGTCCCGAGCGAGCACTCGACTCAGTGCAATGCACCCGGAAGGACGCTCTCGCTCGCCTTTCAAGGAGCGATTCCTAACAGCAGAAGCAGCAGAGGCACAAACTGCACGACGAGAGGGGACACCGTAGAACACGTCTCTGTCCTGGCACATTTGCGTGTGCGATACTTCCCTCCGGCTCTTCGGGCCTTGCGAAGCTCTGTGTACTGCGAGCGCTGCTACTCGCAGCTGAGAAGGACCGTGGAGCTAGCGGCGAATTCGGAGAGCTCTTCGCTGCACTGCGCCGCTCGCAAGCGCCTTCGTTCTTCGCCTTCTGCCGTCCGGCGAGAGCTGAACTCCAGCGGTCAGCTGCAGCTCTGCCCAACAGCGTGTTCTCGGTTCTGCGGGCAAGCACGCCCTCTTGCCTTGGCCCCGAGAGCAAAGTCCCGAGCGAGCACTCGACTCAGTGCAATGCACCCGGAAGGACGCTCTCGCTCGCCTTTCAAGGAGCGATTCCTAACAGCAGAAGCAGCAGAGGCACAAACTGCACGACGAGAGGGGACACCGTAGAACACGTCTCTGTCCCGGCACATTTGCGTGTGCGATACTTCCCTCCGGGTCTTCGGGCCTTGCGAAGCTCTGTGTACTGCGAGAGCAGCTACTCGCAGCTGAGAAGGACCGTGGAGCTAGCGGCGAATTCGGAGAGCTCTTCACTGCACTGCGCCGCTCGCAAGCGGCTTCGTTCTTCGCCTTCTGCCGTCCGGCGAGAGCTGAACTCCAGCGGTCAGCTGCAGCTCTGCCCAACAGCGTGTTCTCGGTTCTGCGGGCAAGCACGCCCTCTTGCCTTGGCCCCGAGAGCAAAGTCCCGAGCGAGCACTCGACTCAGTGCAATGCACCCGGAAGGACGCTCTCGCTCGTCTTTCAAGGAGCGATTCCTGACAGCAGAAGCAGCAGAGGCACAAACTGCACGACGAGAAGGGACAACGCAGACCACGTCTCTGTCCCGGCACATTTCCGTGTGCGATACTTCCCTCCGGCTCTTCGGGCCTTGCGAAGCTCTGTGTACTGCGAGCGCTGCTACTCGCAGCTGAGAAGGACCGTGGAGCTAGCGGCGAATTCGGAGAGCTCTTCGCTGCACTGCGCCGCTCGCAAGCGGCTTCGTTCTTCGCCTTCTGCCGTCCGGCGAGAGCTGAACTCCAGCGGTCAGTTGCAGCTCTGCCCAACAGCGTGTTCTCGGTTCTGCGGGCAAGCACGCCCTCTTGCCTTGGCCCCGAGAGCAAAGTCCCGAGCGAGCACTCGACTCAGTGCAATGCACCCGGAAGGACGCTCTCGCTCGCCTTTCAAGGAGCGATTCCTAACAGCAGAAGCAGCAGAGGCACAAACTGCACGACGAGAGGGGACAACGTAGAACACGTCTCTGTCCCGGCACATTTGCGTGTGCGATACTTCCCTCCGGGTCTTCGGGCCTTGCGAAGCTCTGTGTACTGCGAGAGCAGCTACTCGCAGCTGAGAAGGACCGTGGAGCTAGCGGCGAATTCGGAGAGCTCTTCGCTGCACTGCGCCGCTCGCAAGCGGCTTCGTTCTTCGCCTTCTGCCGTCCGGCGAGAGCTGAACTCCAGCGGTCAGTTGCAGCTCTGCCCAACAGCGTGTTCTCGGTTCTGCGGGCAAGCACGCCCTCTTGCCTTGGCCGCGAGAGCGAAGTCCCGAGCGAGCACTCGACTCAGTGCAATGCACCCGGAAGGACGCTCTCGCTCGCCTTTCAAGGAGCGATTCCTAACAGCAGAAGCAGCAGAGGCACAAACTGCACGACGAGAGGGGACAACGTAGAACACGTCTCTGTCCCGGCACATTTGCGTGTGCGATACTTCCCTCCGGCTCTTCGGGCCTTGCGAAGCTCTGTGTACTGCGAGAGCAGCTACTCGCAGCTGAGAAGGACCGTGGAGCTAGCGGCGAATTCGGAGAGCTCTTCGCTGCACTGCGCCGCTCGCAAGCGGCTTCGTTCTTCGCCTTCTGCCGTCCGGCGAGAGCTGAACTCCAGCGGTCAGTTGCAGCTCTGCCCAACAGCGTGTTCTCGGTTCTGCGGGCAAGCACGCCCTCTTGCCTTGGCCGCGAGAGCGAAGTCCCGAGCGAGCACTCGACTCAGTGCAATGCACCCGGAAGGACGCTCTCGCTCGCCTTTCAAGGAGCGATTCCTAACAGCAGAAGCAGCAGAGGCACAAACTGCACGACGGGAAGGGACAACGTAGAACACGTCTCTGTCCCGGCACATTTGCGTGTGCGATACTTCCCTCCGGCTCTTCGGGCCTTGCGAAGCTCTGTGTAATGCGAGAGCAGCTACTCGCAGCTGAGAAGGACCGTGGAGCTAGCGGCGAATTCGGAGAGCTCTTCGCTGCACTGCGCCGCTCGCAAGCGGCTTCGTTCTTCGCCTTCTGCCGTCCGGCGAGAGCTGAACTCCAGCGGTCAGCTGCAGCTCTGCCCAACAGCGTGTTCTCGGTTCTGCGGGCAAGCACGCCCTCTTGCCTTGGCCCCGAGAGCAAAGTCCCGAGCGAGCACTCGACTCAGTGCAATGCACCCGGAAGGACGCTCTCGCTCGCCTTTCAAGGAGCGATTCCTGACAGCAGAAGCAGCAGAGGCACAAACTGCACGACGAGAGGGGACAACGCAGACCACGTCTCTGTCCCGGCACATTTCCGTGTGCGATACTTCCCTCCGGCTCTTCGGGCCTTGCGAAGCTCTGTGTACTGCGAGCGCTGCTACTCGCAGCTGAGAAGGACCGTGGAGCTAGCGGCGAATTCGGAGAGCTCTTCGCTGCACTGCGCCGCTCGCAAGCGGCTTCGTTCTTCGCCTTCTGCCGTCCGGCGAGAGCTGAACTCCAGCGGTCAGTTGCAGCTCTGCCCAACAGCGTGTTCTCGGTTCTGCGGGCAAGCACGCCCTCTTGCCTTGGCCCCGAGAGCAAAGTCCCGAGCGAGCACTCGACTCAGTGCAATGCACCCGGAAGGACGCTCTCGCTCGCCTTTCAAGGAGCGATTCCTGACAGCAGAAGCAGCAGAGGCACAAACTGCACGACGAGAGGGGACAACGTAGAACACGTCTCTGTCCCGGCACATTTGCGTGTGCGATACTTCCCTCCGGGTCTTCGGGCCTTGCGAAGCTCTGTGTACTGCGAGAGCAGCTACTCGCAGCTGAGAAGGACCGTGGAGCTAGCGGCGAATTCGGAGAGCTCTTCGCTGCACTGCGCCGCTCGCAAGCGCCTTCGTTCTTCGCCTTCTGCCGTCCGGCGAGAGCTGAACTCCAGCGGTCAGTTGCAGCTCTGCCCAACAGCGTGTTCTCGGTTCTGCGGGCAAGCACGCCCTCTTGCCTTGGCCGCGAGAGCGAAGTCCCGAGCGAGCACTCGACTCAGTGCAATGCACCCGGAAGGACGCTCTCGCTCGCCTTTCAAGGAGCGATTCCTGACAGCAGAAGCAGCAGAGGCACAAACTGCACGACGAGAGGGGACAACGTAGAACACGTCTCTGTCCCGGCACATTTGCGTGTGCGATACTTCCCTCCGGCTCTTCGGGCCTTGCGAAGCTCTGTGTACTGCGAGAGCAGCTACTCGCAGCTGAGAAGGACCGTGGAGCTAGCGGCGAATTCGGAGAGCTCTTCGCTGCACTGCGCCGCTCGCAAGCGGCTTCGTTCTTCGCCTTCTGCCGTCCGGCGAGAGCTGAACTCCAGCGGTCAGTTGCAGCTCTGCCCAACAGCGTGTTCTCGGTTCTGCGGGCAAGCACGCCCTCTTGCCTTGGCCGCGAGAGCGAAGTCCCGAGCGAGCACTCGACTCAGTGCAATGCACCCGGAAGGACGCTCTCGCTCGCCTTTCAAGGAGCGATTCCTAACAGCAGAAGCAGCAGAGGCACAAACTGCACGACGAGAGGGGACACCGTAGAACACGTCTCTGTCCCGGCACATTTGCGTGTGCGATACTTCCCTCCGGCTCTTCGGGCCTTGCGAAGCTCTGTGTACTGCGAGAGCAGCTACTCGCAGCTGAGAAGGACCGTGGAGCTAGCGGCGAATTCGGAGAGCTCTTCGCTGCACTGCGCCGCTCGCAAGCGGCTTCGTTCTTCGCCTTCTGCCGTCCGGCGAGAGCTGAACTCCAGCGGTCAGTTGCAGCTCTGCCCAACAGCGTGTTCTCGGTTCTGCGGGCAAGCACGCCCTCTTGCCTTGGCCGCGAGAGCGAAGTCCCGAGCGAGCACTCGACTCAGTGCAATGCACCCGGAAGGACGCTCTCGCTCGCCTTTCAAGGAGCGATTCCTAACAGCAGAAGCAGCAGAGGCACAAACTGCACGACGAGAGGGGACACCGTAGAACACGTCTCTGTCCCGGCACATTTGCGTGTGCGATACTTCCCTCCGGGTCTTCGGGCCTTGCGAAGCTCTGTGTACTGCGAGAGCAGCTACTCGCAGCTGAGAAGGACCGTGGAGCTAGCGGCGAATTCGGAGAGCTCTTCGCTGCACTGCGCCGCTCGCAAGCGCCTTCGTTCTTCGCCTTCTGCCGTCCGGCGAGAGCTGAACTCCAGCGGTCAGTTGCAGCTCTGCCCAACAGCGTGTTCTCGGTTCTGCGGGCAAGCACGCCCTCTTGCCTTGGCCGCGAGAGCAAAGTCCCGAGCGAGCACTCGACTCAGTGCAATGCACCCGGAAGGACGCTCTCGCTCGCCTTTCAAGGAGCGATTCCTAACAGCAGAAGCAGCAGAGGCACAAACTGCACGACGAGAGGGGACAACGTAGAACACGTCTCTGTCCCGGCACATTTGCGTGTGCGATACTTCCCTCCGGCTCTTCGGGCCTTGCGAAGCTCTGTGTACTGCGAGCGCTGCTACTCGCAGCTGAGAAGGACCGTGGAGCTAGCGGCGAATTCGGAGAGCTCTTCGCTGCACTGCGCCGCTCGCAAGCGGCTTCGTTCTTCGCCTTCTGCCGTCCGGCGAGAGCTGAACTCCAGCGGTCAGTTGCAGCTCTGCCCAACAGCGTGTTCTCGGTTCTGCGGGCAAGCACGCCCTCTTGCCTTGGCCGCGAGAGCGAAGTCCCGAGCGAGCACTCGACTCAGTGCAATGCACCCGGAAGGACGCTCTCGCTCGCCTTTCAAGGAGCGATTCCTAACAGCAGAAGCAGCAGAGGCACAAACTGCACGACGAGAGGGGACAACGTAGAACACGTCTCTGTCCCGGCACATTTGCGTGTGCGATACTTCCCTCCGGCTCTTCGGGCCTTGCGAAGCTCTGTGTACTGCGAGAGCAGCTACTCGCAGCTGAGAAGGACCGTGGAGCTAGCGGCGAATTCGGAGAGCTCTTCGCTGCACTGCGCCGCTCGCAAGCGGCTTCGTTCTTCGCCTTCTGCCGTCCGGCGAGAGCTGAACTCCAGCGGTCAGTTGCAGCTCTGCCCAACAGCGTGTTCTCGGTTCTGCGGGCAAGCACGCCCTCTTGCCTTGGCCGCGAGAGCGAAGTCCCGAGCGAGCACTCGACTCAGTGCAATGCACCCGGAAGGACGCTCTCGCTCGCCTTTCAAGGAGCGATTCCTAACAGCAGAAGCAGCAGAGGCACAAACTGCACGACGGGAAGGGACAACGTAGAACACGTCTCTGTCCCGGCACATTTGCGTGTGCGATACTTCCCTCCGGCTCTTCGGGCCTTGCGAAGCTCTGTGTAATGCGAGAGCAGCTACTCGCAGCTGAGAAGGACCGTGGAGCTAGCGGCGAATTCGGAGAGCTCTTCGCTGCACTGCGCCGCTCGCAAGCGGCTTCGTTCTTCGCCTTCTGCCGTCCGGCGAGAGCTGAACTCCAGCGGTCAGCTGCAGCTCTGCCCAACAGCGTGTTCTCGGTTCTGCGGGCAAGCACGCCCTCTTGCCTTGGCCGCGAGAGCGAAGTCCCGAGCGAGCACTCGACTCAGTGCAATGCACCCGGAAGGACGCTCTCGCTCGCCTTTCAAGGAGCGATTCCTAACAGCAGAAGCAGCAGAGGCACAAACTGCACGACGAGAGGGGACACCGTAGAACACGTCTCTGTCCTGGCACATTTGCGTGTGCGATACTTCCCTCCGGCTCTTCGGGCCTTGCGAAGCTCTGTGTACTGCGAGCGCTGCTACTCGCAGCTGAGAAGGACCGTGGAGCTAGCGGCGAATTCGGAGAGCTCTTCGCTGCACTGCGCCGCTCGCAAGCGGCTTCGTTCTTCGCCTTCTGCCGTCCGGCGAGAGCTGAACTCCAGCGGTCAGCTGCAGCTCTGCCCAACAGCGTGTTCTCGGTTCTGCGGGCAAGCACGCCCTCTTGCCTTGGCCCCGAGAGCAAAGTCCCGAGCGAGCACTCGACTCAGTGCAATGCACCCGGAAGGACGCTCTCGCTCGCCTTTCAAGGAGCGATTCCTGACAGCAGAAGCAGCAGAGGCACAAACTGCACGACGAGAGGGGACAACGCAGACCACGTCTCTGTCCCGGCACATTTCCGTGTGCGATACTTCCCTCCGGCTCTTCGGGCCTTGCGAAGCTCTGTGTACTGCGAGCGCTGCTACTCGCAGCTGAGAAGGACCGTGGAGCTAGCGGCGAATTCGGAGAGCTCTTCGCTGCACTGCGCCGCTCGCAAGCGGCTTCGTTCTTCGCCTTCTGCCGTCCGGCGAGAGCTGAACTCCAGCGGTCAGTTGCAGCTCTGCCCAACAGCGTGTTCTCGGTTCTGCGGGCAAGCACGCCCTCTTGCCTTGGCCCCGAGAGCAAAGTCCCGAGCGAGCACTCGACTCAGTGCAATGCACCCGGAAGGACGCTCTCGCTCGCCTTTCAAGGAGCGATTCCTGACAGCAGAAGCAGCAGAGGCACAAACTGCACGACGAGAGGGGACAACGTAGAACACGTCTCTGTCCCGGCACATTTGCGTGTGCGATACTTCCCTCCGGGTCTTCGGGCCTTGCGAAGCTCTGTGTACTGCGAGAGCAGCTACTCGCAGCTGAGAAGGACCGTGGAGCTAGCGGCGAATTCGGAGAGCTCTTCGCTGCACTGCGCCGCTCGCAAGCGCCTTCGTTCTTCGCCTTCTGCCGTCCGGCGAGAGCTGAACTCCAGCGGTCAGTTGCAGCTCTGCCCAACAGCGTGTTCTCGGTTCTGCGGGCAAGCACGCCCTCTTGCCTTGGCCGCGAGAGCGAAGTCCCGAGCGAGCACTCGACTCAGTGCAATGCACCCGGAAGGACGCTCTCGCTCGCCTTTCAAGGAGCGATTCCTGACAGCAGAAGCAGCAGAGGCACAAACTGCACGACGAGAGGGGACAACGTAGAACACGTCTCTGTCCCGGCACATTTGCGTGTGCGATACTTCCCTCCGGCTCTTCGGGCCTTGCGAAGCTCTGTGTACTGCGAGAGCAGCTACTCGCAGCTGAGAAGGACCGTGGAGCTAGCGGCGAATTCGGAGAGCTCTTCGCTGCACTGCGCCGCTCGCAAGCGGCTTCGTTCTTCGCCTTCTGCCGTCCGGCGAGAGCTGAACTCCAGCGGTCAGTTGCAGCTCTGCCCAACAGCGTGTTCTCGGTTCTGCGGGCAAGCACGCCCTCTTGCCTTGGCCGCGAGAGCGAAGTCCCGAGCGAGCACTCGACTCAGTGCAATGCACCCGGAAGGACGCTCTCGCTCGCCTTTCAAGGAGCGATTCCTAACAGCAGAAGCAGCAGAGGCACAAACTGCACGACGAGAGGGGACACCGTAGAACACGTCTCTGTCCCGGCACATTTGCGTGTGCGATACTTCCCTCCGGCTCTTCGGGCCTTGCGAAGCTCTGTGTACTGCGAGAGCAGCTACTCGCAGCTGAGAAGGACCGTGGAGCTAGCGGCGAATTCGGAGAGCTCTTCGCTGCACTGCGCCGCTCGCAAGCGGCTTCGTTCTTCGCCTTCTGCCGTCCGGCGAGAGCTGAACTCCAGCGGTCAGTTGCAGCTCTGCCCAACAGCGTGTTCTCGGTTCTGCGGGCAAGCACGCCCTCTTGCCTTGGCCGCGAGAGCGAAGTCCCGAGCGAGCACTCGACTCAGTGCAATGCACCCGGAAGGACGCTCTCGCTCGCCTTTCAAGGAGCGATTCCTAACAGCAGAAGCAGCAGAGGCACAAACTGCACGACGAGAGGGGACACCGTAGAACACGTCTCTGTCCCGGCACATTTGCGTGTGCGATACTTCCCTCCGGGTCTTCGGGCCTTGCGAAGCTCTGTGTACTGCGAGAGCAGCTACTCGCAGCTGAGAAGGACCGTGGAGCTAGCGGCGAATTCGGAGAGCTCTTCGCTGCACTGCGCCGCTCGCAAGCGCCTTCGTTCTTCGCCTTCTGCCGTCCGGCGAGAGCTGAACTCCAGCGGTCAGTTGCAGCTCTGCCCAACAGCGTGTTCTCGGTTCTGCGGGCAAGCACGCCCTCTTGCCTTGGCCGCGAGAGCAAAGTCCCGAGCGAGCACTCGACTCAGTGCAATGCACCCGGAAGGACGCTCTCGCTCGCCTTTCAAGGAGCGATTCCTAACAGCAGAAGCAGCAGAGGCACAAACTGCACGACGAGAGGGGACAACGTAGAACACGTCTCTGTCCCGGCACATTTGCGTGTGCGATACTTCCCTCCGGCTCTTCGGGCCTTGCGAAGCTCTGTGTACTGCGAGCGCTGCTACTCGCAGCTGAGAAGGACCGTGGAGCTAGCGGCGAATTCGGAGAGCTCTTCGCTGCACTGCGCCGCTCGCAAGCGGCTTCGTTCTTCGCCTTCTGCCGTCCGGCGAGAGCTGAACTCCAGCGGTCAGTTGCAGCTCTGCCCAACAGCGTGTTCTCGGTTCTGCGGGCAAGCACGCCCTCTTGCCTTGGCCGCGAGAGCAAAGTCCCGAGCGAGCACTCGACTCAGTGCAATGCACCCGGAAGGACGCTCTCGCTCGCCTTTCAAGGAGCGATTCCTAACAGCAGAAGCAGCAGAGGCACAAACTGCACGACGAGAGGGGACAACGTAGAACACGTCTCTGTCCCGGCACATTTGCGTGTGCGATACTTCCCTCCGGCTCTTCGGGCCTTGCGAAGCTCTGTGTACTGCGAGAGCAGCTACTCGCAGCTGAGAAGGACCGTGGAGCTAGCGGCGAATTCGGAGAGCTCTTCGCTGCACTGCGCCGCTCGCAAGCGGCTTCGTTCTTCGCCTTCTGCCGTCCGGCGAGAGCTGAACTCCAGCGGTCAGTTGCAGCTCTGCCCAACAGCGTGTTCTCGGTTCTGCGGGCAAGCACGCCCTCTTGCCTTGGCCGCGAGAGCAAAGTCCCGAGCGAGCACTCGACTCAGTGCAATGCACCCGGAAGGACGCTCTCGCTCGCCTTTCAAGGAGCGATTCCTGACAGCAGAAGCAGCAGAGGCACAAACTGCACGACGAGAGGGGACAACGTAGAACACGTCTCTGTCCCGGCACATTTGCGTGTGCGATACTTCCCTCCGGCTCTTCGGGCCTTGCGAAGCTCTGTGTACTGCGAGCGCTGCTACTCGCAGCTGAGAAGGACCGTGGAGCTAGCGGCGAATTCGGAGAGCTCTTCGCTGCACTGCGCCGCTCGCAAGCGGCTTCGTTCTTCGCCTTCTGCCGTCCGGCGAGAGCTGAACTCCAGCGGTCAGCTGCAGCTCTGCCCAACAGCGTGTTCTCGGTTCTGCGGGCAAGCACGCCCTCTTGCCTTGGCCGCGAGAGCAAAGTCCCGAGCGAGCACTCGACTCAGTGCAATGCACCCGGAAGGACGCTCTCGCTCGCCTTTCAAGGAGCGATTCCTGACAGCAGAAGCAGCAGAGGCACAAACTGCACGACGAGAGGGGACAACGTAGAACACGTCTCTGTCCCGGCACATTTGCGTGTGCGATACTTCCCTCCGGCTCTTCGGGCCTTGCGAAGCTCTGTGTACTGCGAGAGCAGCTACTCGCAGCTGAGAAGGACCGTGGAGCTAGCGGCGAATTCGGAGAGCTCTTCGCTGCACTGCGCCGCTCGCAAGCGGCTTCGTTCTTCGCCTTCTGCCGTCCGGCGAGAGCTGAACTCCAGCGGTCAGTTGCAGCTCTGCCCAACAGCGTGTTCTCGGTTCTGCGGGCAAGCACGCCCTCTTGCCTTGGCCGCGAGAGCAAAGTCCCGAGCGAGCACTCGACTCAGTGCAATGCACCCGGAAGGACGCTCTCGCTCGCCTTTCAAGGAGCGATTCCTAACAGCAGAAGCAGCAGAGGCACAAACTGCACGACGAGAGGGGACAACGTAGAACACGTCTCTGTCCCGGCACATTTGCGTGTGCGATACTTCCCTCCGGCTCTTCGGGCCTTGCGAAGCTCTGTGTACTGCGAGAGCAGCTACTCGCAGCTGAGAAGGACCGTGGAGCTAGCGGCGAATTCGGAGAGCTCTTCGCTGCACTGCGCCGCTCGCAAGCGGCTTCGTTCTTCGCCTTCTGCCGTCCGGCGAGAGCTGAACTCCAGCGGTCAGTTGCAGCTCTGCCCAACAGCGTGTTCTCGGTTCTGCGGGCAAGCACGCCCTCTTGCCTTGGCCGCGAGAGCAAAGTCCCGAGCGAGCACTCGACTCAGTGCAATGCACCCGGAAGGACGCTCTCGCTCGCCTTTCAAGGAGCGATTCCTAACAGCAGAAGCAGCAGAGGCACAAACTGCACGACGAGAGGGGACACCGTAGAACACGTCTCTGTCCCGGCACATTTGCGTGTGCGATACTTCCCTCCGGGTCTTCGGGCCTTGCGAAGCTCTGTGTACTGCGAGAGCAGCTACTCGCAGCTGAGAAGGACCGTGGAGCTAGCGGCGAATTCGGAGAGCTCTTCGCTGCACTGCGCCGCTCGCAAGCGGCTTCGTTCTTCGCCTTCTGCCGTCCGGCGAGAGCTGAACTCCAGCGGTCAGTTGCAGCTCTGCCCAACAGCGTGTTCTCGGTTCTGCGGGCAAGCACGCCCTCTTGCCTTGGCCGCGAGAGCAAAGTCCCGAGCGAGCACTCGACTCAGTGCAATGCACCCGGAAGGACGCTCTCGCTCGCCTTTCAAGGAGCGATTCCTAACAGCAGAAGCAGCAGAGGCACAAACTGCACGACGAGAGGGGACACCGTAGAACACGTCTCTGTCCCGGCACATTTGCGTGTGCGATACTTCCCTCCGGCTCTTCGGGCCTTGCGAAGCTCTGTGTACTGCGAGAGCAGCTACTCGCAGCTGAGAAGGACCGTGGAGCTAGCGGCGAATTCGGAGAGCTCTTCGCTGCACTGCGCCGCTCGCAAGCGCCTTCGTTCTTCGCCTTCTGCCGTCCGGCGAGAGCTGAACTCCAGCGGTCAGTTGCAGCTCTGCCCAACAGCGTGTTCTCGGTTCTGCGGGCAAGCACGCCCTCTTGCCTTGGCCGCGAGAGCAAAGTCCCGAGCGAGCACTCGACTCAGTGCAATGCACCCGGAAGGACGCTCTCGCTCGCCTTTCAAGGAGCGATTCCTAACAGCAGAAGCAGCAGAGGCACAAACTGCACGACGAGAGGGGACACCGTAGAACACGTCTCTGTCCCGGCACATTTGCGTGTGCGATACTTCCCTCCGGCTCTTCGGGCCTTGCGAAGCTCTGTGTACTGCGAGCGCTGCTACTCGCAGCTGAGAAGGACCGTGGAGCTAGCGGCGAATTCGGAGAGCTCTTCGCTGCACTGCGCCGCTCGCAAGCGCCTTCGTTCTTCGCCTTCTGCCGTCCGGCGAGAGCTGAACTCCAGCGGTCAGTTGCAGCTCTGCCCAACAGCGTGTTCTCGGTTCTGCGGGCAAGCACGCCCTCTTGCCTTGGCCGCGAGAGCAAAGTCCCGAGCGAGCACTCGACTCAGTGCAATGCACCCGGAAGGACGCTCTCGCTCGCCTTTCAAGGAGCGATTCCTAACAGCAGAAGCAGCAGAGGCACAAACTGCACGACGAGAGGGGACAACGTAGAACACGTCTCTGTCCCGGCACATTTGCGTGTGCGATACTTCCCTCCGGCTCTTCGGGCCTTGCGAAGCTCTGTGTACTGCGAGAGCAGCTACTCGCAGCTGAGAAGGACCGTGGAGCTAGCGGCGAATTCGGAGAGCTCTTCGCTGCACTGCGCCGCTCGCAAGCGGCTTCGTTCTTCGCCTTCTGCCGTCCGGCGAGAGCTGAACTCCAGCGGTCAGCTGCAGCTCTGCCCAACAGCGTGTTCTCGGTTCTGCGGGCAAGCACGCCCTCTTGCCTTGGCCGCGAGAGCAAAGTCCCGAGCGAGCACTCGACTCAGTGCAATGCACCCGGAAGGACGCTCTCGCTCGCCTTTCAAGGAGCGATTCCTAACAGCAGAAGCAGCAGAGGCACAAACTGCACGACGAGAGGGGACAACGTAGAACACGTCTCTGTCCCGGCACATTTGCGTGTGCGATACTTCCCTCCGGCTCTTCGGGCCTTGCGAAGCTCTGTGTACTGCGAGAGCAGCTACTCGCAGCTGAGAAGGACCGTGGAGCTAGCGGCGAATTCGGAGAGCTCTTCGCTGCACTGCGCCGCTCGCAAGCGGCTTCGTTCTTCGCCTTCTGCCGTCCGGCGAGAGCTGAACTCCAGCGGTCAGCTGCAGCTCTGCCCAACAGCGTGTTCTCGGTTCTGCGGGCAAGCACGCCCTCTTGCCTTGGCCGCGAGAGCAAAGTCCCGAGCGAGCACTCGACTCAGTGCAATGCACCCGGAAGGACGCTCTCGCTCGCCTTTCAAGGAGCGATTCCTGACAGCAGAAGCAGCAGAGGCACAAACTGCACGACGAGAGGGGACACCGTAGAACACGTCTCTGTCCCGGCACATTTGCGTGTGCGATACTTCCCTCCGGCTCTTCGGGCCTTGCGAAGCTCTGTGTACTGCGAGCGCTGCTACTCGCAGCTGAGAAGGACCGTGGAGCTAGCGGCGAATTCGGAGAGCTCTTCGCTGCACTGCGCCGCTCGCAAGCGGCTTCGTTCTTCGCCTTCTGCCGTCCGGCGAGAGCTGAACTCCAGCGGTCAGCTGCAGCTCTGCCCAACAGCGTGTTCTCGGTTCTGCGGGCAAGCACGCCCTCTTGCCTTGGCCGCGAGAGCAAAGTCCCGAGCGAGCACTCGACTCAGTGCAATGCACCCGGAAGGACGCTCTCGCTCGCCTTTCAAGGAGCGATTCCTAACAGCAGAAGCAGCAGAGGCACAAACTGCACGACGAGAGGGGACAACGTAGAACACGTCTCTGTCCCGGCACATTTGCGTGTGCGATACTTCCCTCCGGCTCTTCGGGCCTTGCGAAGCTCTGTGTACTGCGAGAGCAGCTACTCGCAGCTGAGAAGGACCGTGGAGCTAGCGGCGAATTCGGAGAGCTCTTCGCTGCACTGCGCCGCTCGCAAGCGGCTTCGTTCTTCGCCTTCTGCCGTCCGGCGAGAGCTGAACTCCAGCGGTCAGTTGCAGCTCTGCCCAACAGCGTGTTCTCGGTTCTGCGGGCAAGCACGCCCTCTTGCCTTGGCCGCGAGAGCAAAGTCCCGAGCGAGCACTCGACTCAGTGCAATGCACCCGGAAGGACGCTCTCGCTCGCCTTTCAAGGAGCGATTCCTAACAGCAGAAGCAGCAGAGGCACAAACTGCACGACGAGAGGGGACAACGTAGAACACGTCTCTGTCCCGGCACATTTGCGTGTGCGATACTTCCCTCCGGCTCTTCGGGCCTTGCGAAGCTCTGTGTACTGCGAGCGCTGCTACTCGCAGCTGAGAAGGACCGTGGAGCTAGCGGCGAATTCGGAGAGCTCTTCGCTGCACTGCGCCGCTCGCAAGCGGCTTCGTTCTTCGCCTTCTGCCGTCCGGCGAGAGCTGAACTCCAGCGGTCAGCTGCAGCTCTGCCCAACAGCGTGTTCTCGGTTCTGCGGGCAAGCACGCCCTCTTGCCTTGGCCCCGAGAGCAAAGTCCCGAGCGAGCACTCGACTCAGTGCAATGCACCCGGAAGGACGCTCTCGCTCGCCTTTCAAGGAGCGATTCCTGACAGCAGAAGCAGCAGAGGCACAAACTGCACGACGAGAGGGGACAACGTAGAACACGTCTCTGTCCCGGCACATTTGCGTGTGCGATACTTCCCTCCGGGTCTTCGGGCCTTGCGAAGCTCTGTGTACTGCGAGCGCTGCTACTCGCAGCTGAGAAGGACCGTGGAGCTAGCGGCGAATTCGGAGAGCTCTTCGCTGCACTGCGCCGCTCGCAAGCGGCTTCGTTCTTCGCCTTCTGCCGTCCGGCGAGAGCTGAACTCCAGCGGTCAGCTGCAGCTCTGCCCAACAGCGTGTTCTCGGTTCTGCGGGCAAGCACGCCCTCTTGCCTTGGCCGCGAGAGCAAAGTCCCGAGCGAGCACTCGACTCAGTGCAATGCACCCGGAAGGACGCTCTCGCTCGCCTTTCAAGGAGCGATTCCTGACAGCAGAAGCAGCAGAGGCACAAACTGCACGACGAGAGGGGACAACGTAGAACACGTCTCTGTCCCGGCACATTTGCGTGTGCGATACTTCCCTCCGGGTCTTCGGGCCTTGCGAAGCTCTGTGTACTGCGAGCGCTGCTACTCGCAGCTGAGAAGGACCGTGGAGCTAGCGGCGAATTCGGAGAGCTCTTCGCTGCACTGCGCCGCTCGCAAGCGCCTTCGTTCTTCGCCTTCTGCCGTCCGGCGAGAGCTGAACTCCAGCGGTCAGCTGCAGCTCTGCCCAACAGCGTGTTCTCGGTTCTGCGGGCAAGCACGCCCTCTTGCCTTGGCCCCGAGAGCAAAGTCCCGAGCGAGCACTCGACTCAGTGCAATGCACCCGGAAGGACGCTCTCGCTCGCCTTTCAAGGAGCGATTCCTAACAGCAGAAGCAGCAGAGGCACAAACTGCACGACGAGAGGGGACAACGTAGAACACGTCTCTGTCCCGGCACATTTGCGTGTGCGATACTTCCCTCCGGCTCTTCGGGCCTTGCGAAGCTCTGTGTACTGCGAGAGCAGCTACTCGCAGCTGAGAAGGACCGTGGAGCTAGCGGCGAATTCGGAGAGCTCTTCGCTGCACTGCGCCGCTCGCAAGCGGCTTCGTTCTTCGCCTTCTGCCGTCCGGCGAGAGCTGAACTCCAGCGGTCAGTTGCAGCTCTGCCCAACAGCGTGTTCTCGGTTCTGCGGGCAAGCACGCCCTCTTGCCTTGGCCGCGAGAGCAAAGTCCCGAGCGAGCACTCGACTCAGTGCAATGCACCCGGAAGGACGCTCTCGCTCGCCTTTCAAGGAGCGATTCCTAACAGCAGAAGCAGCAGAGGCACAAACTGCACGACGAGAGGGGACAACGTAGAACACGTCTCTGTCCCGGCACATTTGCGTGTGCGATACTTCCCTCCGGCTCTTCGGGCCTTGCGAAGCTCTGTGTACTGCGAGAGCAGCTACTCGCAGCTGAGAAGGACCGTGGAGCTAGCGGCGAATTCGGAGAGCTCTTCGCTGCACTGCGCCGCTCGCAAGCGGCTTCGTTCTTCGCCTTCTGCCGTCCGGCGAGAGCTGAACTCCAGCGGTCAGTTGCAGCTCTGCCCAACAGCGTGTTCTCGGTTCTGCGGGCAAGCACGCCCTCTTGCCTTGGCCGCGAGAGCAAAGTCCCGAGCGAGCACTCGACTCAGTGCAATGCACCCGGAAGGACGCTCTCGCTCGCCTTTCAAGGAGCGATTCCTAACAGCAGAAGCAGCAGAGGCACAAACTGCACGACGAGAGGGGACACCGTAGAACACGTCTCTGTCCCGGCACATTTGCGTGTGCGATACTTCCCTCCGGGTCTTCGGGCCTTGCGAAGCTCTGTGTACTGCGAGAGCAGCTACTCGCAGCTGAGAAGGACCGTGGAGCTAGCGGCGAATTCGGAGAGCTCTTCGCTGCACTGCGCCGCTCGCAAGCGGCTTCGTTCTTCGCCTTCTGCCGTCCGGCGAGAGCTGAACTCCAGCGGTCAGTTGCAGCTCTGCCCAACAGCGTGTTCTCGGTTCTGCGGGCAAGCACGCCCTCTTGCCTTGGCCGCGAGAGCAAAGTCCCGAGCGAGCACTCGACTCAGTGCAATGCACCCGGAAGGACGCTCTCGCTCGCCTTTCAAGGAGCGATTCCTAACAGCAGAAGCAGCAGAGGCACAAACTGCACGACGAGAGGGGACACCGTAGAACACGTCTCTGTCCCGGCACATTTGCGTGTGCGATACTTCCCTCCGGCTCTTCGGGCCTTGCGAAGCTCTGTGTACTGCGAGAGCAGCTACTCGCAGCTGAGAAGGACCGTGGAGCTAGCGGCGAATTCGGAGAGCTCTTCGCTGCACTGCGCCGCTCGCAAGCGCCTTCGTTCTTCGCCTTCTGCCGTCCGGCGAGAGCTGAACTCCAGCGGTCAGTTGCAGCTCTGCCCAACAGCGTGTTCTCGGTTCTGCGGGCAAGCACGCCCTCTTGCCTTGGCCGCGAGAGCAAAGTCCCGAGCGAGCACTCGACTCAGTGCAATGCACCCGGAAGGACGCTCTCGCTCGCCTTTCAAGGAGCGATTCCTAACAGCAGAAGCAGCAGAGGCACAAACTGCACGACGAGAGGGGACACCGTAGAACACGTCTCTGTCCCGGCACATTTGCGTGTGCGATACTTCCCTCCGGCTCTTCGGGCCTTGCGAAGCTCTGTGTACTGCGAGCGCTGCTACTCGCAGCTGAGAAGGACCGTGGAGCTAGCGGCGAATTCGGAGAGCTCTTCGCTGCACTGCGCCGCTCGCAAGCGCCTTCGTTCTTCGCCTTCTGCCGTCCGGCGAGAGCTGAACTCCAGCGGTCAGTTGCAGCTCTGCCCAACAGCGTGTTCTCGGTTCTGCGGGCAAGCACGCCCTCTTGCCTTGGCCGCGAGAGCAAAGTCCCGAGCGAGCACTCGACTCAGTGCAATGCACCCGGAAGGACGCTCTCGCTCGCCTTTCAAGGAGCGATTCCTAACAGCAGAAGCAGCAGAGGCACAAACTGCACGACGAGAGGGGACAACGTAGAACACGTCTCTGTCCCGGCACATTTGCGTGTGCGATACTTCCCTCCGGCTCTTCGGGCCTTGCGAAGCTCTGTGTACTGCGAGAGCAGCTACTCGCAGCTGAGAAGGACCGTGGAGCTAGCGGCGAATTCGGAGAGCTCTTCGCTGCACTGCGCCGCTCGCAAGCGGCTTCGTTCTTCGCCTTCTGCCGTCCGGCGAGAGCTGAACTCCAGCGGTCAGCTGCAGCTCTGCCCAACAGCGTGTTCTCGGTTCTGCGGGCAAGCACGCCCTCTTGCCTTGGCCGCGAGAGCAAAGTCCCGAGCGAGCACTCGACTCAGTGCAATGCACCGGAAGGACGCTCTCGCTCGCCTTTCAAGGAGCGATTCCTAACAGCAGAAGCAGCAGAGGCACAAACTGCACGACGAGAGGGGACAACGTAGAACACGTCTCTGTCCCGGCACATTTGCGTGTGCGATACTTCCCTCCGGCTCTTCGGGCCTTGCGAAGCTCTGTGTACTGCGAGAGCAGCTACTCGCAGCTGAGAAGGACCGTGGAGCTAGCGGCGAATTCGGAGAGCTCTTCGCTGCACTGCGCCGCTCGCAAGCGGCTTCGTTCTTCGCCTTCTGCCGTCCGGCGAGAGCTGAACTCCAGCGGTCAGCTGCAGCTCTGCCCAACAGCGTGTTCTCGGTTCTGCGGGCAAGCACGCCCTCTTGCCTTGGCCGCGAGAGCAAAGTCCCGAGCGAGCACTCGACTCAGTGCAATGCACCCGGAAGGACGCTCTCGCTCGCCTTTCAAGGAGCGATTCCTGACAGCAGAAGCAGCAGAGGCACAAACTGCACGACGAGAGGGGACACCGTAGAACACGTCTCTGTCCCGGCACATTTGCGTGTGCGATACTTCCCTCCGGCTCTTCGGGCCTTGCGAAGCTCTGTGTACTGCGAGCGCTGCTACTCGCAGCTGAGAAGGACCGTGGAGCTAGCGGCGAATTCGGAGAGCTCTTCGCTGCACTGCGCCGCTCGCAAGCGGCTTCGTTCTTCGCCTTCTGCCGTCCGGCGAGAGCTGAACTCCAGCGGTCAGCTGCAGCTCTGCCCAACAGCGTGTTCTCGGTTCTGCGGGCAAGCACGCCCTCTTGCCTTGGCCGCGAGAGCAAAGTCCCGAGCGAGCACTCGACTCAGTGCAATGCACCCGGAAGGACGCTCTCGCTCGCCTTTCAAGGAGCGATTCCTAACAGCAGAAGCAGCAGAGGCACAAACTGCACGACGAGAGGGGACAACGTAGAACACGTCTCTGTCCCGGCACATTTGCGTGTGCGATACTTCCCTCCGGCTCTTCGGGCCTTGCGAAGCTCTGTGTACTGCGAGAGCAGCTACTCGCAGCTGAGAAGGACCGTGGAGCTAGCGGCGAATTCGGAGAGCTCTTCGCTGCACTGCGCCGCTCGCAAGCGGCTTCGTTCTTCGCCTTCTGCCGTCCGGCGAGAGCTGAACTCCAGCGGTCAGTTGCAGCTCTGCCCAACAGCGTGTTCTCGGTTCTGCGGGCAAGCACGCCCTCTTGCCTTGGCCGCGAGAGCAAAGTCCCGAGCGAGCACTCGACTCAGTGCAATGCACCCGGAAGGACGCTCTCGCTCGCCTTTCAAGGAGCGATTCCTAACAGCAGAAGCAGCAGAGGCACAAACTGCACGACGAGAGGGGACAACGTAGAACACGTCTCTGTCCCGGCACATTTGCGTGTGCGATACTTCCCTCCGGCTCTTCGGGCCTTGCGAAGCTCTGTGTACTGCGAGCGCTGCTACTCGCAGCTGAGAAGGACCGTGGAGCTAGCGGCGAATTCGGAGAGCTCTTCGCTGCACTGCGCCGCTCGCAAGCGGCTTCGTTCTTCGCCTTCTGCCGTCCGGCGAGAGCTGAACTCCAGCGGTCAGCTGCAGCTCTGCCCAACAGCGTGTTCTCGGTTCTGCGGGCAAGCACGCCCTCTTGCCTTGGCCCGAGAGCAAAGTCCCGAGCGAGCACTCGACTCAGTGCAATGCACCCGGAAGGACGCTCTCGCTCGCCTTTCAAGGAGCGATTCCTGACAGCAGAAGCAGCAGAGGCACAAACTGCACGACGAGAGGGGACAACGTAGAACACGTCTCTGTCCCGGCACATTTGCGTGTGCGATACTTCCCTCCGGGTCTTCGGGCCTTGCGAAGCTCTGTGTACTGCGAGCGCTGCTACTCGCAGCTGAGAAGGACCGTGGAGCTAGCGGCGAATTCGGAGAGCTCTTCGCTGCACTGCGCCGCTCGCAAGCGGCTTCGTTCTTCGCCTTCTGCCGTCCGGCGAGAGCTGAACTCCAGCGGTCAGCTGCAGCTCTGCCCAACAGCGTGTTCTCGGTTCTGCGGGCAAGCACGCCCTCTTGCCTTGGCCGCGAGAGCAAAGTCCCGAGCGAGCACTCGACTCAGTGCAATGCACCCGGAAGGACGCTCTCGCTCGCCTTTCAAGGAGCGATTCCTGACAGCAGAAGCAGCAGAGGCACAAACTGCACGACGAGAGGGGACAACGTAGAACACGTCTCTGTCCCGGCACATTTGCGTGTGCGATACTTCCCTCCGGGTCTTCGGGCCTTGCGAAGCTCTGTGTACTGCGAGCGCTGCTACTCGCAGCTGAGAAGGACCGTGGAGCTAGCGGCGAATTCGGAGAGCTCTTCGCTGCACTGCGCCGCTCGCAAGCGCCTTCGTTCTTCGCCTTCTGCCGTCCGGCGAGAGCTGAACTCCAGCGGTCAGCTGCAGCTCTGCCCAACAGCGTGTTCTCGGTTCTGCGGGCAAGCACGCCCTCTTGCCTTGGCCCGAGAGCAAAGTCCCGAGCGAGCACTCGACTCAGTGCAATGCACCCGGAAGGACGCTCTCGCTCGCCTTTCAAGGAGCGATTCCTAACAGCAGAAGCAGCAGAGGCACAAACTGCACGACGAGAGGGGACAACGTAGAACACGTCTCTGTCCCGGCACATTTGCGTGTGCGATACTTCCCTCCGGCTCTTCGGGCCTTGCGAAGCTCTGTGTACTGCGAGAGCAGCTACTCGCAGCTGAGAAGGACCGTGGAGCTAGCGGCGAATTCGGAGAGCTCTTCGCTGCACTGCGCCGCTCGCAAGCGGCTTCGTTCTTCGCCTTCTGCCGTCCGGCGAGAGCTGAACTCCAGCGGTCAGCTGCAGCTCTGCCCAACAGCGTGTTCTCGGTTCTGCGGGCAAGCACGCCCTCTTGCCTTGGCCCCGAGAGCAAAGTCCCGAGCGAGCACTCGACTCAGTGCAATGCACCCGGAAGGACGCTCTCGCTCGCCTTTCAAGGAGCGATTCCTAACAGCAGAAGCAGCAGAGGCACAAACTGCACGACGAGAGGGGACAACGTAGAACACGTCTCTGTCCCGGCACATTTGCGTGTGCGATACTTCCCTCCGGCTCTTCGGGCCTTGCGAAGCTCTGTGTACTGCGAGCGCTGCTACTCGCAGCTGAGAAGGACCGTGGAGCTAGCGGCGAATTCGGAGAGCTCTTCGCTGCACTGCGCCGCTCGCAAGCGGCTTCGTTCTTCGCCTTCTGCCGTCCGGCGAGAGCTGAACTCCAGCGGTCAGTTGCAGCTCTGCCCAACAGCGTGTTCTCGGTTCTGCGGGCAAGCACGCCCTCTTGCCTTGGCCGCGAGAGCAAATTCCCGAGCGAGCACTCGACTCAGTGCAATGCACCCGGAAGGACGCTCTCGCTCGCCTTTCAAGGAGCGATTCCTAACAGCAGAAGCAGCAGAGGCACAAACTGCACGACGAGAGGGGACAACGTAGAACACGTCTCTGTCCCGGCACATTTGCGTGTGCGATACTTCCCTCCGGCTCTTCGGGCCTTGCGAAGCTCTGTGTACTGCGAGCGCTGCTACTCGCAGCTGAGAAGGACCGTGGAGCTAGCGGCGAATTCGGAGAGCTCTTCGCTGCACTGCGCCGCTCGCAAGCGCCTTCGTTCTTCGCCTTCTGCCGTCCGGCGAGAGCTGAACTCCAGCGGTCAGTTGCAGCTCTGCCCAACAGCGTGTTCTCGGTTCTGCGGGCAAGCACGCCCTCTTGCCTTGGCCGCGAGAGCAAAGTCCCGAGCGAGCACTCGACTCAGTGCAATGCACCCGGAAGGACGCTCTCGCTCGCCTTTCAAGGAGCGATTCCTGACAGCAGAAGCAGCAGAGGCACAAACTGCACGACGAGAAGGGACAACGTAGAACACGTCTCTGTCCCGGCACATTTGCGTGTGCGATACTTCCCTCCGGCTCTTCGGGCCTTGCGAAGCTCTGTGTACTGCGAGAGCAGCTACTCGCAGCTGAGAAGGACCGTGGAGCTAGCGGCGAATTCGGAGAGCTCTTCGCTGCACTGCGCCGCTCGCAAGCGACTTCGTTCTTCGCCTTCTGCCGTCCGGCGAGAGCTGAACTCCAGCGGTCAGTTGCAGCTCTGCCCAACAGCGTGTTCTCGGTTCTGCGGGCAAGCACGCCCTCTTGCCTTGGCCGCGAGAGCAAAGTCCCGAGCGAGCACTCGACTCAGTGCAATGCACCCGGAAGGACGCTCTCGCTCGCCTTTCAAGGAGCGATTCCTGACAGCAGAAGCAGCAGAGGCACAAACTGCACGACGGGAAGGGACAACGTAGAACACGTCTCTGTCCCGGCACATTTGCGTGTGCGATACTTCCCTCCGGCTCTTCGGGCCTTGCGAAGCTCTGTGTACTGCGAGAGCAGCTACTCGCAGCTGAGAAGGACCGTGGAGCTAGCGGCGAATTCGGAGAGCTCTTCGCTGCACTGCGCCGCTCGCAAGCGGCTTCGTTCTTCGCCTTCTGCCGTCCGGCGAGAGCTGAACTCCAGCGGTCAGCTGCAGCTCTGCCCAACAGCGTGTTCTCGGTTCTGCGGGCAAGCACGCCCTCTTGCCTTGGCCGCGAGAGCAAAGTCCCGAGCGAGCACTCGACTCAGTGCAATGCACCCGGAAGGACGCTCTCGCTCGCCTTTCAAGGAGCGATTCCTAACAGCAGAAGCAGCAGAGGCACAAACTGCACGACGAGAGGGGACACCGTAGAACACGTCTCTGTCCCGGCACATTTGCGTGTGCGATACTTCCCTCCGGGTCTTCGGGCCTTGCGAAGCTCTGTGTACTGCGAGAGCAGCTACTCGCAGCTGAGAAGGACCGTGGAGCTAGCGGCGAATTCGGAGAGCTCTTCGCTGCACTGCGCCGCTCGCAAGCGGCTTCGTTCTTCGCCTTCTGCCGTCCGGCGAGAGCTGAACTCCAGCGGTCAGCTGCAGCTCTGCCCAACAGCGTGTTCTCGGTTCTGCGGGCAAGCACGCCCTCTTGCCTTGGCCCCGAGAGCAAAGTCCCGAGCGAGCACTCGACTCAGTGCAATGCACCCGGAAGGACGCTCTCGCTCGCCTTTCAAGGAGCGATTCCTGACAGCAGAAGCAGCAGAGGCACAAACTGCACGACGAGAGGGACACCGTAGAACACGTCTCTGTCCTGGCACATTTGCGTGTGCGATACTTCCCTCCGGCTCTTCGGGCCTTGCGAAGCTCTGTGTACTGCGAGCGCTGCTACTCGCAGCTGAGAAGGACCGTGGAGCTAGCGGCGAATTCGGAGAGCTCTTCGCTGCACTGCGCCGCTCGCAAGCGCCTTCGTTCTTCGCCTTCTGCCGTCCGGCGAGAGCTGAACTCCAGCGGTCAGCTGCAGCTCTGCCCAACAGCGTGTTCTCGGTTCTGCGGGCAAGCACGCCCTCTTGCCTTGGCCCCGAGAGCAAAGTCCCGAGCGAGCACTCGACTCAGTGCAATGCACCCGGAAGGACGCTCTCGCTCGCCTTTCAAGGAGCGATTA